>NW_009606626.1:0-25231 GCF_000690535.1 Cariama cristata | reverse complement strand
CCTGCTCTCTGGGCACAGAACTTAACACAAATAGGCAGTAAATCACAAGCAATAAACCAAATCATCCAAGACACCTCATTTTCTTTAAAGAAGAGAAGAGACCTCTCTGTTCTTTGCAACTGATGTTACCTAATTATGTTTCAAATACTCCCTGAAATACTGGAGAGCTTTTCATATGTCTACCAGCTATATTCTTGAGGAAAAATAATGACATCTAGTGACAAGTCAGAAAATCACAACTCTGTCTTTCCTACGCAGGGCTCAATACACAATCATCTCTACACTTGTGGCAGCTATATACTCACTGCAGCTTCAAGATTAACTCTTTCTTGTGTTAAAAATCAGCAGAAATGATAAACCAAACACGACTTGAATTGTCTGGCTTGCTTGGATCTGTTTCCAGCTGCATTTTAAACACATGGCATTTTGATTTCGCAAATTAAGTGTCCCTCATACTTTACCTTAAGATCTTACACACTGATATGTTCAGAAAGCAGTAAACTGTAACATGCACTTGACAGACGTTTTGTAAAAACTAGCAAAAATGAGTGTACTATTTGTATACTTCCCCCTCTGCCCCCAATATGGATACTACACCAAGAAAGTTCAGAGTTTTGTATTATTCTGTTCGCAGCATAAAGAATAACATAAAAGGTTGGTGGTAACACTGTAGTTACAGATTAAAATACATGAGTTCAAGCAATACTAGTCTCTGTAATCTTTTCCGAGTAGTAGCGTTTTTTTTTCCCCAGAAGGCATAATTTCCTTCCCAGTGTCCTAGACAGTGAACGAATTTCTGGGATATAAAATTTGTACTTGTGTTTCTTCATTATGTATCTGCCTTTCTATATTATGTATCTTTTCCAGCTTTTACTTTACCAACTTGACAACATAACATTGTATAAAGCAACATTTGTACTATTTAGCAGTTCATTTTATGTTCTATTAATTACGTGATACAAAACAAGGCACTGAACTACATCACATTATTGTAATGTAATTGGCTGTATTGTACCATTCTGGAGTTATTTCCAGCTGTCCTTGATTGGAAATTTGTTAGAGAAAACCATAATGCTTATTTTCACAGTAGCTACATTATCTAACATGTCCTATGTATCATCTTATGGCTCTTTCCTTTCTTCCTGATAAACTTCAAAATTCATATGGAAGGCTGTTTCAGTAATGATATAGTAATTTAATCCTCTATTTCCTTGTTAAAGAAAGTTTGCACATGATATACTGGCCCATTTTACCTCAGGAAAATACTGGAGCATATTCCTGCAACATATCCTTTTATCCCAATGGCTCAAGCATATATCTGAGTTCCATTGGATAATTATGAAATTTAGACATAGTAGCAAGTGATGTTCTGAATAGTAACACAAATAAAAATGTACTCAGATTTTTTGGTGACCTTAGATTATCTCTGTCCTCTTACATATGCAAAGGACAATGTTGAAAATTCCTAAACCCAGGCATTTTGAAATAAGAGATTTATTTATATTTGTACTTATTCCCATTAATAGAAATGGGAAAAGATGTTTTGCCTATCAAGTCTGCACCAAGTTTTAAACAGAGCAACTCTGCAGGGACTGAATGAATTGGTAAACACATTTTTCATTTTAATCTCATGCTGACTCTAAGAGCTGCACCACCGAACTTCAGAAAAAACAACCAAAACAACTACATTAGTAAATTCTTATTATAGATGATGCTTGTCAAAATATAGCTTCTAGTTTAAAGACTTCTCCAGCTGTTCTGTTTTTTCCTGCCTAAAGAACCAAAATTTAATTCTTAATAAAATTATTAATAAATTATTAATACAATAGATTGCATAGATACAAAATATATTGTTTCTAATGATAATGGAAAATCTGAACCACCAACTTAGTTGAAGTTTATGATGATGATAAAATAATATAGTAGTAAAAACAACTCCAGTTTGCCTAATTAAAAAAAAAAACATTAAACAGGGGAATTTACCAGCAATTATACTATAAACTCCATCTGGTTTTCCATGTAAGAAACAAAATATAAGTTATAAAGAAATTTGTAATTGCAAAAGATGAAATGGCTTATTTAAGTAACTGGTCCATACGGTTTTTCAGGGTGCCAGCAGCTATCTTAAGAAGAAACACAACCCATTTTTATACATAGCTGACCAAATTTTACATTTCTGAAATAAGCATAATTTTTCATTCATTTAAGAGTTCTTCATGGTAAGATCCATGTTATGGTACTGGTCTGTAAAGAATATAGACATATTCTCTTTCTGTAAAACAGGTTAGCAAAATCAGCAACCACAAAAGCTGGCTATATGCCCACAGTTCAAGGATGCATCTATATTTGTATTTTTGTTTGGCTCCAGAGTGCATTTTTGAAGCTAGTCTACCTTTACCAGTTTGGTTTGCATAGCGGAGAAGTCCTGGTGCACAAACAAAACACAAATGAGTTAAAACCAGAAGGTACGTACCAGGACATGTACAAAGTGCACTGTGGTCCTTAAGACCTAACTAGAGTTAATCTGAAGCAAAACCTCTGAAACACAGGCAACGCAGGCACTGGTTTCTCAGTACTGACTGCTGCATGCTGCAGTAACCCCCCCCATTATGACTCCTTATTTGCTAGTTAAGATACAGGATAAGAGGTCTTTAAAGATAACAATCCCTCTGAACAAAGTCCTGACAAACACTGAGGTTGTCTATGGTTGCACTGTAGAAATCACTGGTTAATGTCTGGTTTAGCATATACCATCACTGAGATTGACAACTTCTTAGTAGAAAAGTCCTTAATACCTATGCTGGATGAAGTGAGTTTGCCAGTATTCCTCTGTACTGAACCTGGAACATCCAAAAGTATCTGGATATAGTCTCCTTCTCCCGCTTCCCAGGGAGAGCAGGTCATGCTTTGAAGACAGAGATATAGAAACGAGTTCCTGAGGGATGACCGTGTATATGAATTTCTAACGTGGAACCTGCTATGCAGTAAAAGTCCAGGAATCTTGTCCAGAGCGAATGTGGTGACAGTAACCAAAAAAAAACAACAAACAAAAAAACCCCAAACAAACGAACAAACAAAAGTGAGCTTGCCCTGCAGAAGAATAGGAGTGCCTACCTCAGTGATTCAAATCTTCAACATATACAAAGGTATCTCTACAGTTAATGCATGTCTGTAGATCTCTGAATGTGTTGCTGCTTCCTAAGGTAGGATGTGCATAGTCAGACACGTAAATAGAGATTAAAATTGTAATTTTCAGTCTTGCACCTAGCAAATTTTCTAATTTTCTCTCTATTTCCTAGTATGAAGTGGAAATGTAACATCTGACAATACACTGTTGTTTTGCATGAATGTTTAAGCAGCTCATGTACCTACATATAGTCCAGAGAATGATTCATCAGAATTACTGAAATGTAAAGGCTCTGCTTTGTGGTATGCTGAGTGTTTCAGCTTTCACTTAGGTCTGCAGGTACTGCAGTTAGTAAAGACCACAGAAATTCCGTCATTATACAAGACTTCTGTGTGTAATTTGGGCCACAATGTATTTAAAGATATCATTGTATCTATGCTTTAGATCACAAATACTCATATAAATGATAAAATTATATATACTTAACAATTTCCAACCATTCAAGAATGTTAAAGTGGTTTATAGAATCTGATAATTCAAATGTATAATTTAACCTTGCAAATTAGACATTAGTAGCCTTGAATGTTACACAGTGATACTCTGTTTTCTTTAAAAAAAGCCCTTGATATAGTTCACTAGAACACATCACTAGAGGTCAGAATATTGGCCTCTGCAAATTCCAACCAATCCTAAATGCCATATTTTTCCACTGAACACCATACGACTATTGGGTAAATAGCTTGTATTCTGTCATAGGTATGTTCCTTAAAAATCTTCTTTGCATATAAACTCCAAGAGCTTTGGAGTCAAGACCACAAAAACTCATTGTATATTTATTGATTTGTTGCTATAAATCTTGATGCAGGTCTGCAATTTATTTTTTTTAAACGGTAGCATTCAAAGTAATTCATCTGACTTTAGATTTTCAGTAATGTGCCAATATCATCACTAGATGAAAACACTGCAATTAAGTCATCTATAGGTTTTCTTACTCGAGTTCTAAACACCCCAGAGTTCCACAGAAATGCCATAAATATTGCCTAGTTTGCACTGATCCGAAGTAGCATGTGTCAGAGAAGAGGACAAGAGTACGCTTTTCGATGTATTCCTACAGATCTCATCCAAAATCCACGGAACACAGCGGAAAGAATTCATTACACATAATAGCAATTCCTAATGAGATAAAAATGACAAGACATTAAAAGATTTTGTGTGTACTCACTGGACGTACAAATTCACAGAAAGGCACAATGCAAACACTCACCAAACTATGTATTTCTTCATAAATGGTACTTACCTACAAAGGAAACAAACAGAAAAAAAACTTAAGTATCTATACAGACACACATGTACATGTTAACATCCTAAAAGGTATCAAAGGATCACAATATTGTACTCCTACAAAAGGTTCCAGTCAAAACATATTCCTAGATTTACAACTTACACACCATTGCCACGTACAGTCACAGATACTTTAAAAGTATTCTCATATCAGCTTTATTTTGCATTTTTCCTTCTTAATTTTGGAAAATCACCACTTTTAAGGTCTAAAAAGACTTGCAAAGTTTTGCTACGTACCCTACATTCAAATTTTAAGAATCAGTTACAATACAAAAATGTGTTAAAAAAAGTACATGATTTTAGCTACAAACTTAAATAATATGATAACAACAGCTCTGAGAAGAAGAATTAGCATATTCCTAGGCAGGTTATTCAGAAGATCAAAAGTTTATCTTTTTCATATGGCTTTAGTTTCAGATAATGCTACTCTCCAAATCCAACTATTTCTAATATCACAGCTCTAAAAATTTTTCCAATATTATAAATATTTAGTACTAAATAACATTGTTTATTCATAGGTCTGACTCACGTGTTGCCTACCTTTCATAGAGGTCACAAAAATCAGCCAATAAGAGGATTGAAATAATACTTTAGTCTTCAAATAACCAATCATGTGACATATAATGGTGAGGGGATAAACATGATTAATCTTGCTCTTTAGAGTCATTTCACACCTTTAAATTATGAGGCATTCTCTTGTTTTCGGTTCTTTCAGATGGAAGGGAAAAAAAACACCAAACAAAAAACAACAACAACAAAGCAGGAGACATTTCTTAACTGGTAGAAATTTCTAAGCTGTGAATTTCTTGCCTGTGCTTAGATGAAGGTCACCAGAACGCGATTGTATTCTACCGTTGTGTAAAATAGGCTCTAAAACACTGTATGCATGTGCATACAATAAAAAAAAACCAACCCACAACCAAAAATCAAAACAAAATCAAGCTTTACGCCCAAGTACTTGCATTACTGCATAGGGTTGGTCCATACTCTGGTACAGCTGTTCTCAATTATTTTGTGTTGCTGCATGCAAACGTTTCCATACCCACCTGTCTGCAGACTATAATAAAATCAGTTATTTCTAGTACTTCACAGCAACAAGGATGCCTGAGTATTTTTTAGCTATGGAAAGGTTTCAGGTTCTGTTCAAACTAGGGATAAGAATGAGATTTGATACGAAAGGTCTGTTATGACACTGGCAAATTTAAGACTGTTTAATTTGTTTCACACCGTGTTTGATTGGTTGTGAACTACCTCTGCACAGCAAAACACAGTGTCAGGGCCTACATCAAACTAAGCTATGTCACATATTTATGATTTAGCAGTGAAGCTGCTGCACTGGGTGTTGCAATGCTGTGCCCAGTAACCTGGTTACAGTAGTAATTAACTTTGCTTTTTTCTTTTCCTTATCTAGGCTCTGTAACACAAATGCTCTACTTTTGCCAACCTAGGAGTTTTGTGTTTCAAGCAAACATGCCCATCTGTGCATGATGTGCATGACAAAGCCGGAAAGACGTGTATATTTTTAGAAAAACTTCTTTGCCTGACTCTCCTCATCACAGTCATGACACACAGCCAGAAAACCATCAGACAAAGGTGAGTTTTGATTAAAAAATGATGTGGTCTCAAACTCAAACTCAATATCATCGAAAATGGTAGACAGTCCTTCTCCATACAGTCTCTTTTTATTGTAATCATTGTGGTAGCGTACACTTGAATTGGAAAAGTATTGGAGATATTTCCTCAAGGCTGACAGACATTTGAGTTTAGGAAGGCTTGGAAAAGGCATTGTAATTCAGAATTTTCCATTTCAGCCATTGAAAAACTATTAGCCATTGAAAAACTCTTCCAAACGAAATCTTCAAAGACAACAAATGGAAGTTGCAAGAGTTGCAGTTGCCTTCAAAATGTCCTTGCCTCAGATATTAAACATTGGAAAAAATAAAATAATAATAAAAAAATCTTACTGTAAATTGTCACAAATGCCTTTATTTTTCTAAATACATGCACAATTTATATCATTCCTCATGAAAGAAATATCAAGTTGAAATTCCTAATCTATATCTATTCCATTTACATGAAGTTTTGATCACTTGGTATTAGTTTCTGGAAATTATTTACATCAAGTCAAAGAATAATGAAATGGAGGTTACATACAGCATGACATGCTCTAATAGAAAAAATCCCACAGCATTCAAGGATTCCTGGAAAGATTGATTTTATCAACTTCTTCAACATTTTCCAACATACCAAGCCCCACATGTAAGTCTTAGCAGACTGATAGGTGTACCTGCTGCATATAGCTATGGAAACTTCTACCTGTATCAAGGAAACCTTGTCTGCAGAGACCTGGAAACAATCTAATTGCTTATGAAGACCAACTGTATTACCTCAGTACTTTTTACTGTCCTGCCTAAAGTCTAAAAGCTAGCTCACAGTCAAATTGCATGAAGTGCTCAGTACTAATTACTGAATATATCCACAGATAACAAAAGTAAATTTATGTGTTTGTTTTTTTTAATACCAAAGGAAAAAACAAAACAAAACAACCAACACCCAAAGAAAGTAGTTTCTCCTTCATCCCAGTTCTTAAAAAACTGAAAATAAAACTAGGGAGTCCAGTCAGGTGCTTGTCAGTCTTGAAATACCCTAATACAATTGACACTGCACAGAAATCTGTATGAGTATGAAATCACATATCTACCTGACAGTACTCTAGCACTGAAACCTTATAATTTCTAATGTAAGTATAAAACAATGACAATGTTTAATACGATATAGTTCCAGGATTTTTTGTTGGGTTTAGTTATTTGTGAGTTCAATTTATTGCAACTGAAATCACTTAAGAGTGTGTCTCAGTAAGCAATGGCCATTCTACCTACATAACTGTGCCAAGAAAATTCACTTTCAAGCTGCAGTTCTTCTGTCATTGCACTTCTGTATCATTCTAGAGAACAGAGCAACAAGTACACTTAAGCATGCTGGGGGTTTATAAGACAGTATTAGTGTTTTCAAAGATTTTTAAATATGAACTTCTGAGGCAGAGAGTACTTTTTCCACTGTTTGTCATATAGTATTGAGTTAACTAAGGATTGAGTTAACTAAGCATTTAAAATGATTAACAATTCAAAGATGCAAGTAAGCTTTCCTTGTGGCTGATAGGATGGGAAACATCAGAATATTATCCTCCTTTCATAGCAGCCCAAGTGTTGTGTTCTTGGTTGTTACCCAATCAAGTGTGGTTTTCTTTGTGGCTGCTCTATTTTTTTTCCTTAAACATGTATCTTAACTTTTTTAATTTGTCAAAAACTCAAGAATGTTTGCATTTTTTTCTGTTAGGAAACAACATTAACAATTAATTTGGAATATTAGAACTTTACAAGGATTATCAGAAATTAAACGAGTTTAGCCAAATGATTATTTTAATTTCATGGCATTAAAAGGACTTAAAAATTCTTTGCAAATTGCAGTTACTGGATAATTTCATTGTATTAGAATGACAGAAATCATAAAGAAATTACCCAGAAAGCATGAGCACACATTTTCTGTACCAATCTGTGCAAGGTTGTTTTGTGGGTTTTTTTTGTTTTGTTTTGTTTTGATTTTAGCTTTGAAAACATTGTAATTAATGCTTAAACATAAGAAAAACAGATCTTTACAAGGCATATTGAGGTTTATTACATCAGGAGACATGAACGTGAAAGTCTGCCAACAAAATGACAACCTAACTGTGCAATGCATGAGACATTATGCAACAAAAACAGAATTATAAGTTTAGTCTATATAAAGGACTAATTCTACTTGATTAAACTTAGGCTGTTTGCTTTGTTATGAATTATTACAACTGGAAAATATGCTATAAAAATAATGCAAATACTCAGCTGGAAAATTACACGTTCAAGGAGTTCTTTGCTTTCAGATTACTTTATCAAGGGCTTTATAGATATTATTTATTTATTTTTCCCCTTATTTCTAAAACAAGGACTTCCAACTAGCCTGAGGCTGGCTGCCTACCTACTGAATTTTCAATCAAATAAATAGGGGCTGAGAAACCATTACCTGTCCACAGACATGACCCTACTGTCACACCTGCACTACATATCCTCTTTTAAACATAAAAACCTCACATGTAGGCTGTTGTCTCTCACTGTCGCTTTAGTTCTCAGTGTATGCAACTACCTGAAGCAAATTAGGAGGGAATAGTTGCTGAATGTTGTGATACAAAAACATGGGGTTTTTTTCCTATGTAAGCATAAACCTGATACATTCAGTCTGATGACATGCATTCAAAGTTGTTAGCATTCTAACACAAACCTTTCTGTTGCTATTTTCTTCTACTGGAACTACAGGCAACAGTATCCATCATTTTGTATTCTTAAAAGCAACAGAAATTACCTACATCATATGCTATCACAGAAGATACATTAATTGGAAGAGCAGAACAGAGAGGCATTCTGAAAGTGCACAGGAACTCCTCTTCCACTGATGGCAGTGATATTTTCAAGCCCAAACAAAATCTTGTGTCTTAATGAGGGGAAAAAAGAATACACCAAGTGAACTAAAACTTTTTTCTTATTATTTATGTATGACATTCACCACGAAATGAAAAGTAATCATCATCCCCCCCAATAATTACTTTGTGCTGTGCAACGTAACCAGAGCAGGAGAGGATTCTCCTCTAAGAAGTGTAATAATAAGACAATACAGAATTTAGACTTCCTTAATCTTAATGCTATTCAACAACTGCAGATATATTCCTTATGTCTGTTTTCTATTAGATGGCCAAAACCAGTTTCTCAGAAGCAGCCACAGAAATTCAACCTTTCAGAACATGTAAACCAATCTCGTAACTTTCTACCAATGAAATGACTGGCTTGGTAGATTAAGTGGAGAGCAGTAGATGCTGTTTACCTCCACTTTAGGAAGGCTTTTGACATTGTCTGTCATAAGATCCTCACAGAGAACCTGATGAGGCGTGAGCTGGATGAGTAGACAGCGAGGTGGACTGAAAACTAGCTGAACAGCTGGGTCCAGAGGGTGGTGATCCATGGCACAAAGTCTAGTTGGAGGCCAGTGACTAGCCATGTACCCAAGGGATCAACACTGGATCCAATCCTGTTCAACATCTTCATTAATTGTCTGGATGATGGGGCAGAGTGTACCCTGAGGAAGTTTGCTGATGACACAAAACTGAGATGAGTGTCTGATATGCCCAGAGAGTCATGCTGCCATCCAAAGGAACCTCAACAGGCTGGAGAAATGAGCCAACAGGAACCTCATGGAATTCAGAAAGGAAAATAGCAAAGTCCTGCACCTGGAGAGGAACAATCCCAGGCACCAGTACATGCTGCGGTCCACCCAGCTGGAAAGCAGCTTTCCAGGGAATGCCCTGCGGGTCCTGACAGACGCAAACTTGAATGTGAGCCAGCAATGTGCCCTCATGGCAAAGAAGGTTCACTGTCTCAGGGCTGAATTAGGAAGAGAGTTGCTAGCAGGTTGACAGAGGTAAACCTTCCCCTCTGTTCAGCACGGCTGAGGCCACACTCGGAGTACTGTGTCCAGTATAAGAGAGATATGGAGCTACCGGACACATTCCAGCAAAGGATTGCTAACAGGATGAAGAATCTGGAGCATCTCCCATATGAGGAAAGGCTGTTAGAGCTGGGACTGTTAGCCTAGAGAAGACAAGGGAAGGCTCTGGGGTATCTCATCAATTTGTACAAATATCTGGAGGGAGGTCATGAAGAAGATGGAGCCAGGCTCCTCCCAGTGGTGCCTTGCAGCAGGACCAGAGGCAATGGGCACAAACTGAAACACAGGAGGTTCCCTCTGAACGTCAGGAAACACTTTTATTATTGAGGGTAACTGAGCACTGGAACAGGTTGTCCAAAGAGGTTGTGGAGTCTCCATGCTTGGACATACTCAGAAGCCATCTGGACATGGTTCTGGGCAACCTGCTCTAAGTCACCCTGCGTGAGCAGGTGGGTTGGACAAGATGACTTCCAGAGGTCTCTTCCAGCCTCCACGATTCTGTGATTCTATATAAAAACAGACTGAACAGTAAGTCTGATTTGCATTTAATAGGGAATAATTCATCTTCCTTGTGGGAACAGACTAGATAAATTATTACATTCTTTTAAATGTCTTTTCATGAGACTTCTTATGCTCAAAGAGCTTCTCATTTTTGGCATGTATTTTTAATATTACTTTAAAATAAGTGACTCAAAAAAGCATTCTTTGCTTATTGTAAAAGGAAGCAAATGAAAGGATTATAAACCATATATTTGTTGTTTAAATGATTTTTTTTTAAAAAACACTAACTAGTTTTTTTCCCTTACTTATGTCCTGCAGTCTACTCTATGCATTAACTGTCTATTTTATACATCTCCTTCTTCAACAAATTCATTTTTTCTAGAAAGTAATTGCTCCGTGGCCCTTTTGGCATGTCTAGAATAGTACTGTGACCCTTCTGGCATTTCTATAACAGATGAAAAGCAGTCTCAAATTTAAAACAGGTAGATAACATGATCAATCACTTTCACAAAGCTTTTCTTTCTTCGTAATGATATTGTTATTTCCATCCTCAGGAACAAGAAAATACAATCTGTCAGTTACATACAGAAAGTGTTACTTTCTTACTCTCTTTTTCAACTATGAAATACAAAACTACCAAGGATATTTTCAGCAAAAAGAATCCATACTTAAAAGTTTGAAAGTTTTTTAAAAAGCACATTACTTACACATCTTATAGATACACTTACATGTATAAGATTATATTCTCAGAACATGCCTCCTATAACATCAAAAGAACAAGGGATAGTAGGAAGAAGAAAGATCACTGTGTGGTTCCACACCTTTTGGTATGTTTGCTACACATAGATGTTCTGCATCAGATTCTGCCCTAAATGATCATCTAGACCAACAGGAAGTTGCCTTATTTCAGTGTTACTATTTCTGTATGAGACTACTTTTAAGTGTACTCAAGACAATATGTATTTCAATGAATATCATAAATTGGCAAGGTATATTATCTTTCATCCAGTATTATAGTAGAATGATTACTTTTTCACAATAATGGACTAAAATATATATACTATAATGGATTTGTTTCAAGTCTGTTCTGCTAATAATAGGCACTAATTACCTTATGCAAAGAAATCCAAGTCACAATTAAACTTCCTTTAAAAATTGTAATTCTAATCTACATTGTTTCATGACTCACTTTATATAACACAGTGCTGGAATACTGTTGCTCAGCAAAACTGAAATTACTTCTATGTAGTATTTTCTTTCCTTTTTGCACCAGCGATCATAGAAAGCCACATGAGACTGCTTCATAGGTAAATCAGCGTTGGGGAGCTAAGACCTCACAGGGAAGCTCAGATCACTGGGCTTAACCCAAAAGCTAAGGAGTTTCTCATGCTTACTTACCTACTTCTTTCAGGTAATAGTGAAAAAGCAACTGACACACTTTTTCTCTCTTTTATCAACTTTACTGAGTCATGGTCTTACACTGTTTGTAACAGTACATTCTATTACTATTAGTAATGCATTGTATTACTACCACCACCAAAACCCAAACATTCCACAACCTGACATCCTTTATGGATTAATGCTTTTAAAACATGTCTAAAGTCACTAATCTTGTCTTTTACATCCCCAAAGTCATTTGCAAAATGTATTTATATGCGTAACAGTGTCTGATCCCCTTGAAATGCCTGTTTGTAACTTCTTTCAAGATAAGTTTGTGAACCTTCATACTGTGGTCTCATTTTCGTTGTAATGGTAGCAGAAATGACAAATTGAGCTTTGCTCTAAGCTGCCATTCACAAACACAGAACTGTAGGCTAAGTGCTAGGATGCTATAATTCAAAGTATCTGGCATGCCAAGATGTATAAATTAAAGTTCTAGTTTTTCTGGGGCTCAGGGCAGCAAAGTGGAGGCGATGTGTTTACTAAAAACCTCCTGAAACACAGACAAGTCTCCCTGGGTTTTACAAGTTTATTGCTCTATATTTTTGCTCACATGCTCATTTTTACCGTGCAATAGATGTGAAACAATGCAATATAGCGTTTTTTCTTAGTGAAAGGAGTTCTGACATCAACCAAGGCACTGCACTCAGGGTGGGTGATGATATTTTAAACACATCACAATACCTGGTCTTGCCCAACAAAGTCTCACTTTTACCAAGGATCATACATATTTGGTACTTTTGGTTAAAAAAAAAGGGGGGGGAGGGAAAAAAAAAAAAACCGCCCCCAAACCCCCCCAGTCTTTTTCCCCAGTAAGCTCGCTCTTTCCTTCTGCTTTACTGATCTAGTCCTCTGCCAACACACTCTCAATGTGAGATGGAGAATAACTCAGGAAGACTTCAGGTCTGCCATGTGAAGTGCAATGAGAATCACTGCTTCAGCCCTCACCAGAATTTCACATTCCTGCTTCTATGTTACTTAGGACTCAGTAAACTTACAAAAAGATTGCAAATCTGCTGTGTTCAAATGCATTTCTCAGCAGAGTAAGAAAGAGAGAGTGAGGCTAACCCCTATCACATTCTTCTCCCTAAAACTGGAGTAGAGGGTCCGTGTAAGCATCTGCTCTCAGAGGGGGCCAGGGAAGCAGTGGCAGACTAGGACTAAGCAACACTGAACACAGACCAACTTCAAAACAGCTGCACGAAGCACAGCACAATAATGGTATCACAGATGCTGGTTTTGTGGCTAAATACTGCTATATAGTTTTAATTTGTGTAAATATGCTTAAAAGGGACTTTACAACACTGGAACATGGCGCATCAATGACAAACATGAAAAGCAGGGGACATGCTAGAAATTCACACAGTAATTTACTTCATTATGACATGAACTGAAGTCATAACAGCTTATCAATTGTTAATTTTTAATCAATTGTTAATTCATACATTCTGGTCTGCTAATAAATTTTTCATGTTTAGCCCTTTTTCAGGATGTCTCAATCCAGAATATCCTACTTGACATAATCAATATGGATTAAAGAGGGTATGCAGCAGCTACTGCTATTTTATCTTGCCACTCATTAAAACTCACTTGCAGTGAACATATGCTTTTTATACATGTACAGAGCTACCGTTCCATGAATCTGTAACTCAGCTGGATACGTTTCAACCTTTGATTTAATTTCTTCTACTTGACATATTTAGCCCCTACTCTAATCTAGCTATAGATGGTCAGGTGAAGAGTCTTCATTTGCTAGATAAAATGCCAAATATGCATAAAATATTAACAGAGAAGGTGCAACATAATTGACAAAAATTCTGTAATTTAATAAATAATATATATATGTACGCACAAAACCACTTGAAATCTTTCCAGATTAAAACAGAGAGTCAGTGAATTAATTTTCATTTTCCATCCTTAAAAAACTATGTAGCATATGAAAGAGTTGTAAAATAATACTTTAATTTCATTTTTATGCCTTCTGCAGTTGACTAAACCTTGTGTTTAATGTCTTTTAAAGAGAGGAAACATGACAAATACCTTTTCAACAAAAGAAATATTAAAAACAAATAAGCAGTGATCAGAAAAAATCTCTACTGGTCTCCAGTGAGCTTAAATGCTCTCTGATATTCCTCAGAATTTTGTTTTTACCTGACAGCATGCCACTGCCTCCCTGCTTGCTGGTCTGTAGAATAAACAAGCCTCTTCTTTGCCTTGCATGTTTCTGATGCATGTCACACACATGCTAAGCTAAAGCACTGTGGCAAACAACAGTGGATTTTACATTATTCTACAAGAAAACCATTTTTAAGAAGAGAAAAAGACAGCAGCAGTCCACACCCTATGTAATTCCTTCTTGAGTATTCTTAATCTGAGTCTATTGAATAAGAAACAACAGACATTTAACAAAGGCAATATAATACTCCCATATCCTAAAAATCATAGTGATGGAATTATAAGTATTCTTGAAAAATTTCTGCCCTGTAGTTATTTAATGACAAAAAAAATCAAGCTAGGCAAGAGGGACAGCATGGTATTTTCATTTATTTTCTGCAGTATGAAAAAAAGGCTAGTTTTAGCAATAAAACAAGAACAAGATATTCCCAAGCCTCTACAAGTAGCCTTAGCAGTGTTGTACAGTTTCCCCTCAAAGCCCCACCCCAAACCTCTATTAAGTTCTTGGGCTTAAACCCAAAGAAACTTAACAGGCACATTCAGGATATAAGTCAATCCAAGTAAAAGAGATAAATCAAATTACCAAAGAACAAAATATTTAAATCAACCTTTTCCAAGTTAACCTTTGTTAACCAAGGTAAAGGTTTGTTAGGCACCATCTAAGTTGATATGTGCACCCTTTCTTTTCCTTTTCCTCATCTCAGTTTAGTCAGTGTTGTTATAAGTAACAAAGATTTTAAGACATGATGTTTCCATTGAAAGCAAGTGCAAAAACCTTCAAAAGAAGAAGAATTAGCCAGTGTTCTCTTGGGACAAGCGATGTTAATTCAACAGAATTTGAGGCTGATGCAATACTGTCTGCCAGGCAGATAAATAATATTCAGAATATATGCAAATGACTTAGCCAATTCAGGTGAGCAAGTGAAGTCTTCAGAGCGACTGTTACTAATTACGGAAAAGCATTAAAAGGAAAGGAAATAATTTCTTGCCTCTGATACAGTCAATTTCCACACTTAAGTAATGGTGAATAATTTCAGCCAAAGATGACAGCCCTGGCATTTCTCTCAATATTTCCTGTCAAAATATGGCAAGTTGAATTCATGGCTGAATTCACATCATCATTTTGTTGAACATCTCTCAATAGACTTTTATCCGAGGATTTTGCCTAATCATAGTTTGAACTCGTGTATACCTTGGTCAACAGCCAGCTGAACATGAGCCAGCAGTGTGCCCAGGTGGCCAAGAAGGCCAACAGCATCCTGGCCTGTATCAGAAACAGGGTGGCCAGCAGGACTAGGGAAGTGATCATCCCTTTGTACTCTGCGCTGGTGAGGCCGCACCTCGAATACTGTGTTCAGTTTTAGGCCCCTCACTACAAGAAGGACATTGAGCTGCTGTAGCGTGTCCAGAGAAGAGCAACAAAGCTGGTGAAGGGCCTGGAGAAAAAGTCTTACGAGAAGCAGCTGAGGGAGCTGGGGTTGTTTAGTCTGGAGAAAAGGAGGCTGAGGGGAGGCCTTATCGCTCTCTACAACTACCTGAAAGGAGGTTGTAGCAAGGCGGGGGTTGGTCTCTTCTCCCCGGTAACTAGCGATAGGACAAGAGGAAATGGCCTCAAGTTGCGCCAGGGGAGGTTCAGGCTGGACATTAGAAAGAACTTCTTCACTGTAAGAGTCGTTAGGCATTGGAATGGGCTCCCCAGGGAGGTGGCGGAGTCACCATCCCTGGAAGTGTTCAAAAAACGTTTAGATGTGGTGCTTCAAGACATGGTTTAGTGGGAATAGTGGCATCTGGTGTACGGTTGGACTTGATGATCTTTGAGGTCTCTTCCAACCATAATGATTCCATGATTCTGTGATCCACATAAACACCTTTACTGTGCATTCTGTGAAAAAATACTTTGAAACCTTCTGCCTGATCATTTCACTGAATGACCTTACTGAGAAATAGCAAGTGACTTTCCCTTATTTACATTTCCTCTGCTGTTAACAATCATGTATGTTTTCTCATAAACCCAAGCTTTTTTCCAGACTGAAGCATCCTAGTCTATCTAATCACTCCTTGATGTTTGCACTATTTCTTTTCTAATAGTGCTTAACAACCTGAGTATCTTTTTGACTCCTCCTTAGCATCAAGCTGATATTTTCAAAGGACTGCCCACAATGATTGCTAGAACCTTATCCTCAGGGGTGTTATTTAAGATCCACTGTTAGTTATGCATAGCTAAATTTGTTTTTTCCCTTATGTATTCATTTTTCTTTATTGTCAATGAACTTTCTTCAACATGTTGCTTCTCATTGAATCAGTATTACATGACAGCTTTGTCTCTTTAGGAGCTCTTAACAAAGTATATTATAAAAAGCTATTTTGAAATCCATATATACAAAAAGAACTGGATCATCTTTACTCATGTTTGCTGTCTCCTTAAAAAAACCCCCACACATACAGAAACCAACCAAAGAAACAAAACCATAAAACCCAAAAAATCGTAACAAAAAAAACCCCTCAACCTTTATCCAGTTCTGAAGCATGCTTTTCTTCTACAAAAGCCAATTTTACACTTCTATCATGTTTTAAAATGTTTACGTTTATTCTAAAGTTTCTGGAGTTTGTTCAGTACAGAAATCAGACATGCTTGCTTACAATTCTCTGGATTCTCCTCCTTCTCTCTCCACAAACAGTTCTTTTAAAAATCTGGCATCATGTTTGCCACCATCTGATTTTTTGGGTAATAACACTGATCTCACTGATAGATATAAGTAATAGTTTTACAATTTTGTATTTGACTTATTTTAGAAATCTTGACTGAATAACATCTGGACCTGGAAATGTACTACTTTTACCTTAATTAATTATTTTTTAATTTATATTTTAGAGTAGACATTGGTCTTTGCTTGAAACAAGCCTTCAACGTAACACTTGTAAACAGAAGCTTTAGTGCAAGACTTAGTCGAAATTATTTTTAGTGAACTGTAATAGGAAAAAAAATTGTTTTGTCTTTTTGCTGTTGCTTTGACTTCTTTGAATACTCCTCTTACTTCTTAATCGTTTATCAGCTTAGGTACCAAAGGTTACATATACAAACACAGAGTTCTTTCCAAAATAAATTAGAAAGTGGGCTAGAAAAAGCCCATTATCTACCTGTGTGAAACCACAAAACCTGAAACAAGCTCTGACGAAATGGAGGTATGTTACCAGATTTTAGTTGTTACACAATACACTTTATTCCAAGAGGTAATGTATGATAGAATTAACACAATTACAGAAATGCTAATACTGTCCTTTAACACTGAGAATTAAGCTTGATCAAGTACAAAGCATGATACAATTAAATTTTGGCTATTTAGAGAAGCCTGAACCGATCTAGAATGCCCCACAACAGCAGTGTATTCTTTTCCACTGACTTCACTGGACTGAAATAACACTTGTGGAAAAATACTCCTTTTCTCCAGACATGAAAACATTCTCAAGAAGCTTTGACCTAAAAGATGAAGGTTTACTTTGAAACCGTGCATTATCAAACAACATTAGCCTCTATTATACAGCTGTTTAAACAAAAAAAGCTAGTCTTTGACAAATAACATGATCAATAACACAAACCTTGGTTTTATTCTTTGTATTACGAATGGTTTTTTTTTTCTTTATTTATTTTTAGGATACTTGACACAAAAAATAGCAAATTTCCGTTACATTGTATAGGATTCACTTGTCTTTCATTAAGACTATTAATTCTGCTAATTCTTAATAAATATTTTAAATTCCAAGACACACAATACTTCTTGCTTTAGCAAACAGCATAATATACCAAAGTCTGTCAGGTATGAAACATATGAGTTATTCAGACAGAATATTAAAAATTGCCATTTGGAATGTTGGAGTTAAGCTCTATTTTTCATTGAAAACACACTGCTGATTAACAGAACTGCAATAGCCCTATACCACTGAAAGTTTCTCTCTTACTTTTTCTGCAGTACTGTATTATGTAGTAGCACTACAGTGCATTTCAGTAGCACTGAAATGTAGTAGCACTAATCACACTTTAGAAAAAATACGCAGTTAATGGGTTTACCAGTCTTTGTCTCCTAAGTTGTGTTCTGCTTAGTGCATATTCTGTTCTGACGTATTAAACACTACAGCAGGGGAGAGCTGGGGCAAGCTGCAAATGAAGAAGCCATTTCACTTCAGTTTCCAGGCAACACAGAAAAGTGTAATGACTGTGCAACTGTGCTGGTCATTGTTCCAAAAGGTGCTACAACTCATAATTATCGTGGGTTTTAATTTTACGCATTTCTGTTTCTTTCATCTCATTTTTTTTTTTCTTTTACTTTTCTTTTTTTTTTCCCCTCCTTCTTTTCTACTCATCATGGGTGGAGGACATCTTTGTTCTAAAATATTGTCTATCTGCATAATCAGTGTAGCAATTCCTTGGAGAAACACCCTTGGTAAATGTCTATTACTAAAATGATATAAAAGTCAAATGATAACCACATAACTTTACCAGCTCTGGAACTCGCTCCTCATTTGATCTTGATGTATCAGAGGTAGGATTCTGACAAAGGGCATCTAGTAGCTTGACCACCGATTGTTTCACAGAAGATTTAATTTAAAGGAGCTTACATAAATCATGTTGAACAGTAATAGGGACACTCATACTGAATTAAAGTAGTCTTACATTTTTTGGTGAAACTTACCTCCAAATTAAATAAATAATTTTTAAAGATCATTAAAACTATTTAAGTTATAAAATGAGAATTTAAACAAAATTAATAATTTTATTAGTGATCAGTTCAAATTAATCTTATTAATATTGATTTATTTTCTGGAGTGTCCCTGTTCACTCTTGTAGTCATCACAATCTCCATCACTGGCAACCAGAATATTTACAATCTTTAACAAATCTTTACTGTTGCAGGTCTCCTGCAAACGTAATGGTGCTACTGTTAAAAATAGCAAAATAATTTGACTTTTTAGACTGGTTTTCAGTCACTACATATGTGAAACATGTATTTATGTAGTGACATACATTTATGTCACTTTTGCACAACACTACATAAATACATGAATGTATTAACGTATAAAATGCTGTTAAAAGAGAACAAGCAAAGCTCCTACTTCCCCTCCCTAATTAAATATACAGTTATATGATAACAGTGATTGCATCGAGACAATTTATTCCTCAGGCACGTGTAATTCTGGGCTCAGCCCATTGGAGAAGGCCTGCTTAGAGCCATGGATGTGGTATCACACCCTCCAGGCAGCAATACTTCTCTGCAAAGTGATCTCTAACCTGAGCAAACTCAACAGCCAACAGACTCAACGTACCACCCACACCCTTATCCAACATGTTCAGACCTAGTCTTTCTCTGGCATCCTTGGTCTCTAACTACCAAAAGCAGTGCAGTTCAAAGAACAATAAAGTCTCACTGCTCCCAGTATGTATGCTCTGTTAGTGGCTGACAAGAATCAGTTTGCAAGGAAATTGTTTATTTTGCCATGTTGCTGTTAATTCTATACTTTTGTTCTCCACCCAAATAAAACAGAACTTCTACATTGGTCATCTAAATTGGTCAGAAACAAGCATAGATAGATAGTGTTTTCTGAACTCAGTTATTTTTATAACTGGTTGTTGGGTTTCTAAATGGATGGATTATGATAAACAAAAAAATAAATTCAAAGCTGTACAACAATATACTAACGTAATTTTAATATATACAAAAATAGTCTCAGGTTAAGATTCACTTCAACAACAGCAACAAGCAAGTTTCTTTTATTACACCAAGATGTAAATGGTTTACTTGTGCTTTCTCTCTCTCCTTTTATATATGTATTTCTTTCTTAAATTTTGCCCTTCTCTTTCATTCCTGATTGGCCTTTTTTATTATTTCAGTCAAAATGTGTCACCATTGCATGCACGTGTAAGAGACTAAACGGGTATATGAGTACCTCAAACTGTTGCAAAACAGGTTGTGCCTGGCAAGGAGAAGCGGGCTAACACAGGCGGAGGGCGGTGTGCTGGAGGGCATGCAGCTCCCTGCTCTGGTGGGCTCAGCCTGCCCTGTATGGCCAGCGGTCACACAAAGGTCATTATCAGGAAGGGGCTTATGACCCTTGCAGCCACCTCCCCCGCCCAGTGGCGCCTGCGCAGATCAAGTGTTACATCACTCCTCGAGGGGCGTGACTGGCGCCATGGGTATGTCAGCTGTAATAGGCACAATTCCAAGGAGCCACCGGTCTGCCCACCACCAGAGGGTCGCGGCGTCCACCATCATCTTCATGGGATCTAAGTGCGGTGATATCTATCTCTATCGTTCTGTTTCTCCTTCTTGTTCCTTTTTTTTCCTCTTTTTCCTTCTCTTCTCATAAATATTTCAATAGAACCCACGCTGCCTAACATTACACTTCCCAAATTCTGGTTGCTTCTATCATGAATAAAACGTTTAACTTATCATTTGGTGTCATTTCAGCTTAATTTAGCCCAAGGGAATCACAAAATCACTATGAACCCCTGACTTATCTAATCTGGGTCATAACAGTATGTCTTCCTGCACTGGCAGCAATAATTGTTCATGCATTTGTTTTTTTTTGTTTAAGATGTAAAGAAATGTAATATACGTTTAAGAAAACAGTATTTACATTTCTGTTGGACTTAGGATATGGAAAAAGCTTATTTACAAAACAATACTCTTGGCAAAATTAATCCATTATCAATTCTTTTAACAAAGCTATCAAAACATTTTAGCCACTCCTCCCTCCACATTTTTCACATTGAGGAAATGGCCAGCATCACATTAATTTTATATTTTCTCTTGATTTTTTTATCCAGAGTGCAAAAGCAAAGAGAATTTGAACCACATTCAAGTTCAATATCTAATTTGAGTTTGTTATGTTTAAATTATTTTGCTTTTAAAATAGATTTTTACTTTTTTCTTTTTCTTCACTGTGAAACAATTTTAAAACATTTCACCTCCTGAAGAATCTCTGCAATATTTGAATCTCCGGTATTTGCATTGCCCCAGCTTGAATTTTTCATTAAGAAATATTTCTTTGCTACCATACAAATACTCCTGCTTTGCACTGAAAGAAAAATATTTTGTGTTTCTAATGTCAGTATAAAAATTAGAAGAAGCTTTTCTTTTACTTTCTTCCCCACTTGCTGTTGCTTTCAGAGCTGTAGAAACAGAATCGTTTCTTTATACAATTTCAGCAAAATTCAGGGGTCTTACAGGCCCACAAGTACAGAAGCAGAGCACATGAACATCTCAGGAAAGTTATAACCCTTACAATATCCAAGAGGCATCAGACTGCAAAGAAATTTGCCATGTTGGTCTTAAACCCTTATCTACAGAGTGTCTCACCACTCATATGGTAGACATTTCATTGAAAGCAATGCCATCAATGACTACTGTGGAAAAATACATAAACAAGAAGCAGAATGTAAAATTGAAAACCCAAGAGACTACATAAAGATATTTAGACTTTAAATTTCTAAATTTAAATTCTTTAGTATTTAATTTGTATGTCTGTTTTCTGAAGGTGCTTTTTGGGTTCAGATCTTCAGTTTAGCAGAGAAAATAGAATTCTGTCCCTTACAAAAAAACCCCCAGTTTTAGACTCCAACTAGTCACCATAGGCCTTCCAGTTGTGTCACTAATAGATAATCATTATAGAAATATGCCAAGATCAGCCAAGATTTCTTTGCTGGAAAATATTTGCCTTTTTTTTTTGATCCCAGAGGGCTTACATTACTATTAAGTAAGAGAAATTGTATTTAAAATGGAATACTTAAATTGGTTTGCTTAATAACAAGCTGAACATCTGGAAAATACAATCCCACAAATGCAAACAAATGTGTAATTTCTGCAGTGTCTCCTGTTAGGCAGCTACTAATAGCTTCTAGGTGGGATAAGATACTTAGGTATTATGTGGTTCCAGCATCCCAACATTAGAAAGTTCATTAATCTCCCCATCCATCACTCTTAATACAGGTATGGAAGGCCGATACAATACAGCTAAGCCTGCAGAAGAGTAATGAAGGAGACATCATAAAACAACATGAGAAATTTTTTTGCATTAAAACAACAACAACAACAACAAAAAACCCAAACCAAACAAAACCAAAACAACAACAAAAAATCCAAAACAAACAAAAAAAAACCAAACGCCAACCTACACTCAAATATTGCTTACAGGAAAGGATATTAAGATTATAAAACAGTTTCTCAAATGTCAAGAAACGCCAGAATTGTCTGTCCAAGCAGTCAGAATTCGCTTTCTGTGTATGGCACACATTATGATAGAGGTGCTCTTCAACAATGATCACAACCACCTTTTCCATGAGACCAGTACTTCTTTGGGTTAGCAGAAGAGGTGCATTTTACAGACAGAAAAAGAAGCAAAGCTCTGTTGCCCCTCAGTTTTCGCAGACATTGGAAACTGTAATGAGCAAAGCAGGGAACATATGGTTTGTATTTAAGAAAGAAACACTACTCTTTAAAGCTGTGTTTGGCCTTTTCTCCACCCCAGAGGATGCCTATTCCTTTTTGAAAGCAGGTACCCCTTTGCATTGCCTTCTTTTTCTGCAAATCAGACACAAAAGAGCTTTGAACTGCATAGTCAAGGTTAGTGTGCCATATCCCTGAACTGGTAAGTCTGGTAACAAGCAAGATAAACAAGTTCAGATGTACTTGTCATACTCAACTACATTAATGTTCCAGATTTTTGCTACAGATCAGCGGGTAGTCTTACAATTACAAGAGAGAAGACTCTAAAGCTTGTATTGGTTTGGTTTCTGCTACAGTTAAAAAGTCCATAACAAGGACAATGTTTTCTTAGATTCCTACAATAACTAGAATGTTGACACTACAAGAAACTATAAATGGATATTTAATATTTAGAAGATGAAAAGTGAACATTCTCTTGATCTGTAAGCAATGATAGTACTTCATACTTGGAAAGCATTGGAAAAATATTAACAAAACATTCCCGAGACAAATATTACAATGTTTTTTTTTCAAATATTTAGAAATTAGGACTATAGAGTATAAACAACCCTGGAGAATCCAAAGAATGGAAACTGATGGCAGAGCTAGGTTTAAAATCCCAGGCTATTTCAACCCAGTCTTACACTATATCCACAAAGCCATGTGTCCCTCTACTTGAATTTGCTTACAAGACTTAGCAACCATAGCACACACTTGCCAGTTATTATTGAAAGTGGGAGTTGGATTTTCGTATTTTGTTAATGAACATACCTTCTCTTTGAGCTAAGAAGCTCGTTTTCTAGAGTTAACACAATTGTTGCACACAACAATCCCACACCAATCATGCTTTTATTTCAATGGAGCAAAATAGGATAACTGCAGTTTACCTTTTTGTTTTCCATTGTGACCTCATAGTGACATCACTGGGATGTCACAGATGTTGATTTAAAAGGAACACTATCATTTTTTCTACTGATTTAAGTGCTCATCCACAGATTGTTTATTTAGTCAAGAAAACATTTCTCAAATGTTAAAACTATACTTTACAATTCATCTTGAAGAATTTAGAGGTACCCAAAGTTCATCTCCTACTATGTTG
Source organism: Cariama cristata (assembly GCF_000690535.1). NCBI lineage: Eukaryota > Metazoa > Chordata > Aves > Cariamiformes > Cariamidae > Cariama > Cariama cristata. Next base: position 1,542 of record NW_009606626.1, on the reverse strand, counting down.
GTCAAGTCTCTTGAATTTGTTTCCTCCTCAAAACCATTTAAGCAGTTGATAATTATTGAGAAGATGTTATAATTTAGTATGTTATTCAAATAAATGAATGGAGCAGAAACAGGTTTTATAGAAATGCTTCCTGATCTTCACCCAAAGATTTTTACTCAGAGGAGTGAGTCACAAGCTTAAGCAATGTTCTGTTAGCCTTTTTATAGAAAACATGGACTTCTCTTTTTTGCAGTTACAAACAAGGAAATTAATTACCCAGAAAATTTTGGTTTTGTGGTAGTGATTTTATTTTTCACACTATTAAAAGTATATTTGAACCACTTCACATTTTATTCTAAACATGATATTGATTATTTTTATTATTCATTGCATGAAAGTAGAATAAGATTCAAGTACCATTATTTTAGGAGCTACAAAGTTCCTGAAAAGGTAAAATCAAATTAGTACCAAAATCCCTCATGTAACTGTGTAATCATGTAACCATGTCAGGATGAGTATGAAAGCAATTAAGAAGTTTGCTAGAGAACTACTGAGAAATTCATTTGCCAGTGTTGGTAAATAGCACACAGAAGGTTGCATTGTTAAAGAAATTATCATTATTTCTCACTCTTTAGACTGGGTGGTAATAGGCAAACAACAACGGTGTTCATGTTCAAGTAGTCTTTTGTACACTAAAGTCTGGAAGAGTCCTAGTCTTTTCTGACATAGGCTTCATGAACTTTCCAATCAAGTTTTCTAAACATAAGTTCTTATATAAGCTACCATATGCCTCCCTATTTGTTAGTAAAGAGAGGATCACCTTTATAATATTAGGGGATTTCCATTTCAAAGTAATTATTTTTTGTCTCCTGTGTAACTATACCAACTAAAGTGTAACCTCCTATGACTAAAAGAATGTGGAAGGAAACAGCAACTATTGAACAGTTTCAGCTTATATTGAAAAAATACTACCAAACAACTTTTACAGACCAAGGTTATTTATGTTTTTACTTGCCCTTACCTTCTCTATGTCTTTTAACAATGATGGTTCATTCTGTGTGTTCAAATAGTTGACGACATTTTTTTAAGGCTTCTAAACATGAATAAATTTATTTTATTTATTTTTTGATTGGTGACGATCTTTGCACTTTGGACACGCAAGTAGCGGCTTGCAGCAAAGCCACAACACAGAAAGTATTTTTTATTGTGTATGTTTAAAATGCCCCGCTAGACATGCTGTTTGGAAACAGAGGAGGACTGGTGGGAGATGTGGTGGTCGGAGGCTATCTCAGGCATAGCGACCATGAAATGATAAAGTTTTCAATCCTTGGCAAGGTACGTAGAGGGGACAGCAAAACAGCTACCTTGGACTTCCGGAGGGCAGCCTTTGGCCTGTTCAGGGCACTGGTTGAGAGAGTCCCCTGGGAAACAGTTTTGAAGGGGAAAGAGGTCCAGGAAGGCTGGACACTCTTCGAGGAGGTAATCTTAAAGGCACAGGAGCAGACTGTCCCAATGTGCCATCAGATGAACCAATAGGGAAGAAGACCAGCTTGGTTGAACAGA
>NW_009606625.1:96282-142133 GCF_000690535.1 Cariama cristata | reverse complement strand
GTGCTCCCTCCCAGCTTCTTGCGCACCTCTTTGTTGGCAGAGCATGGGAAACCAAAAAGTCCTTGATTTAGAGTAAGCACTGTTTAGCAACAACTAAAACATTAGTGTGTTATCAACATTATTCTCACACTAAATCCAAAACACAGTGCAGTACCAGCTACTAGGAAGAAAATTAACTCTGTCCCAGCTGAAATCAGGACAGTATTGTTTTTAAGTACTGTTCCTTATTTACAGTAGCATAGGAGTTTCTCTGTGCAATAATGCAACAAGCCTCACTGGTATTTATTCCATAGGAATAATATAACTATGGATAATCACAATGGTTAGTAGAGTTCAGCAATGCTATCAATTTTTCAGTATAACAGAAAAATAAAAAAAGTAATAGAATGACTGTATATTACTGTATTTCTTATCTTTAGGTTCATGCTAGGAAGTCTTTTACACATCTAAGATTTTTTGAGGATGCTTTTATATTCAAACATATTGACTTCCACTGCTTTATGAGTAACCAAAAGAACCAAATTACTGGCATAGAAAGGTTAATGGTAAGAATTTCCTTGGTGTATGTGGCCAGCAGAAGTTTTTTTTTTTTACTTCATCTTTAGTTTGTAGTTAGACATTTGTGACTTCAGAATCTATCAGGAAATGTGAGATTAATTATTACGTTTTCTCCCATAACATGGTAATTTGAGAAGCTGCTGAGGAAGCACTGGAAAAGAAAATGAGAAATTGGAAAGGTGTGCTGAAGGATACGAAAAAATATCAGGCAGATCTTGAAAGAAAGACTCAAGAAATAGATTTTATGAGATAAACGGAGCAACACAAGAAGAAAAAGATCTCATTAATCTCTCATGTTTTTCTCTCTTTACAGATTGAGCACTAAACCAGAAATAAAGCAGCTTGTTTGAGATCAGCAGTTTTGTTGCGAATAGAAGTCTGAGAAAGCAGATCAGTGAGCACCAGAGTGTTATAGGGAAAAGGATGCAGATTCTCCCTTAGCTCAACCTTTCAAAGCATTCCAGCCTATCCTGATTGTTCTTGAAAGGATAAGAAAGGCAGGACTCCCAGCCCTATAAATCATTTAGGAAAGTCAGCTACATTAAATTTTAAAAGGAGGGAAAAAAACCCCACTTCCTATGTTGCAGTAATTCTGCTCCATTTTTGGTTTTCTGTATTCTGCCTTTAGGATGAGGTCCTGCACACTGTTTTGAATTTGACCATTTGATGGAATGTACTGTAGGGAGGACTTTTGTTCCTTTGCGTTTAAAAAAAAAATGTATGGAAAGTTTTTATTACTTTTTATCTAATAAAATAATAGTGGTAAACTTAAAAGATATAATTTCTTTAAGATCACATTTGAAATTTACAAATTTATTTAGAAGTTTGAGTCTTTAATAGCAGTCCAAAGGTCATGTAGAAACTAAGGATGGATACATGCATTCTGATGATATTGTCTAAAATGCGGATATCTATTCTATTGTTGTCTTGTAAAGTGAATTGTGATGTCTTTCAGAACTGGTCACCCCTCTTTTCCTCCCCTGCTCTGCAGTTACCTGGGGAGTCACCTAGACTTTAAGATTCTTTTCAAAACACCTGTTTCAAAATGCCTTATCCCTCTTCAGTATCTACGCTGTCTGTTCCTCACCTCAAAGACCTCTAATGCTTCTGCAATAGAAATTCTCATGGGCTGCTCTGCTGTAAACCCAAGTACCACGATGCCCTTGACAGCCAAAGGTATGTGTTGGTTAGCGTGTTTGGAGGATGGATGGTTATTATGGCACAGTCTGAACTGGCTCTAGCAGGCCAGGTGAGAGATGTGACGTGCTCCTTGAGCTAGCTTCTCTCCATATTGCTACTGTTGGAACATATGTAGCTGCAATAGCCCTGGCGTACTGAGTTTGAACAGCAAGCCTTCAAAGGTCTTTTCTATTTGCCCTTTGGCAAACTACATCCATGGTTCTCAAAGATTCTGGATTTTGTGGTGGTTCTGCAGTCAATTTCGGTAACCTTCAAGAGTCTTTGTCCTTCTACCGTGGAAATAAGCTCACAGTTTATGCTAGTGAGATGCGTAATTCTGTGTATTTTCTCTTTAATGTTCCTCAAAGTTGTGTTATGTCCATTTCTAAGTGAGGAGGCACATCTACAGATTGTGACCATGAACTGGGTTTGGATGTGAAATATAGTATGGATCTAGCTTAGGCAAAGAGTAATGTCCCTTTTGGATGCATATTGCAAAGAGTCTGTTGGGGCCTCATGGAAGGAGGGCAAGAAACAGAACAACACTGTGTAGCAAATCTGTGAAGAAAAAAGTCCAAAAGCCAAGAAGTTAATGAAATTTTATGAGATATAAACAAAGCAAATTAATTCTAAGATATTTTAGATTTTTATATAGACTTTCAGCAAGCAATGCAAGATTTTTGCAATCATCAAAAAATGCTGATTTTTAAAATGAAATTAGTTCACTGAAAAATAGGTTTAATTTTTTGCTTCCTAGAGAATTATTCTAAAAGGAACTGTAGCAACTAAAAAACACTGAACTGAATCAAGTCCTGAGCAGAGAACTGCATAGTAGCCTGTGGCAGCCCCATTGTATCAATTTAATTCAGAGCATTTAATGTGTTATTTTTTTGCTTGTCCTCAGTTTCATGTATTTCCTCTGTAGATATTTGAATGAATGCAAAATACGTCATTCATTTCAATCTGAGAGACACAAGAGACAGTTGCTTCAGTGATGCTCTGTTTCATTCTTGAAAAGAACAACTCTGTGATGCAGGTTCTCATCTGGCATGTATATTGTCATTCTTAAATGGATATGAAGGTGTTATCACACTCATCCTCTCTTCTCCCCTCCATATTGATCTTTACAATAGACAGAAAGTCTTAACCTTTGGAATTTATCACAATGGCTTTTCTTGCCTTATCAATTCTAGTGGGTTGAGCTCTCTGTATCTGCACTGAGATCTTTCCTATCTTCTTGCTTTTCTCACATTTCAAGAAGTCTGTCTAGTTGCAAAACCCATGTTAGAAGACATATATAAATGTTTGGGGCTTTCTATCTGTTTGAAAAAGAAGTGGCTATACTCTCCTGGAATTAAAATTATGTCTCAAAAGGAAATAGCTCTTCTTCAGAAAACCCTATATTTAAAGAAAGATGATTATCTCTGACCTGATCCCTTCCCTCCTATCCCATTTACTGCTTTTGTTCTCTCTTCAGATTTCAGATTTGATCACATTTGCTGCCAGAACATTCAGTTTTATTTAAATGCAATGACACAAACATTGCTAATCTGTTTTCCCTTCATTCGTTTGCGCACTTGCTGTCAACAATGGTTTTATCAGCCATCAAAATCTAATTGAAATGGCAGTGCTGCATGTAGTCCTGCAATAATTATGAAATAAACAGACTGAAAATTCAAATGCATTTGAAAAAACAGACCCTAAAGTAACATAAACAGAAAAAGGTAATTAAAGAGTTCCCTCTATGATTTTTATTTTTAAAAAATGCATATTTACCTGAAGATATCACTTCTAAGCTCCAGAGGTACATTAATATGCATTATTCCTGTATTACAAAAAGAAGACTGACTAGATGGAGTTAATATGGAAAATTGTTCTAGTAAATAGTACAAAAAAGCACTTCATCATTGCACCACCAAAACATGTTTTGCTTTCTCTTCAGAGAACTCCTGCGGTAATACACACACGACAGTTAATAATAGATTAGAAAAAGCAGTGCCCTTTATCATCTAAACACCAAATCTTTAGAGGCTTGCAAATAGAACAGTCTGTTCAGTGACTGTAGAAATGTGACGTCAAAAGGCTGTTCTACTCCTTATTTGAAATCTCATCGTGTTATTCTGTATACTCCACATCCTACCTTAAAAAAAATCAGGGCTGCAAATTGCCCACAGACTACAAAGTTTTGCCTTAATGGTAACAATATAGCAATAGTGTATTTAAACTTTTGAAAGAAAGGGTAACAGAGCTCTCAAAATAAGCCCTGGTCATGAATCTATATACATAGTCCTGTGATGGGTTGGCATAGCAACTATTTCTTAGAACTCTGTTGCTGCCTAAGTAAACAGCTAAAGCACCGAGCATGTCTATGCTAAGCCATGTCCGTCTGTAGTACAAGCATGTATTGTACATGAACATTTTCTGCAATAGACGGAGACATTTTAGTGGTGCTCACTTACACTGCCATTGTGGTCAGTGTTTTTATCATAAAATCTTATTTTCTTACTGTTTTCATGATGTAATTGAACTGAAGATTTTAATTTAAGCTCTTTTTTTTTTTTTTTTTTTTTTTTTTTTCAATCCAGAACAAAGCTTGGCATAAATAGTCTCAGCCTAGACACTTTTTTATGCCCTTGGTTTGGGTAATTTTTTAATAGCATATTTTTTACAATGCCAACAAAAGTTAAATGTGAACATAAATTAGTCATGGCAATCACTTAAATGAGTGGCATACCAGATTGCACGTGTCATGAAAGGCTATTCCCTAATTCAGTCTTTTTAGGTGTATTTGTGGCAATTTTTATTCAATGTGTTATGCTAATATGTATTTTAAATGGCTATCGTTTAACCTGGCATTCTCTTTACTGCAAAACATGCATTCAGATGTATATCATCTGATCTTGAAAAACAAACAAAGCTTGTGATCCTTTAAATAAAGATGTATTTATGAATAGTTCATAATAAATTTACAAAATTATTCTTTAAAATGGATAATAATTTATAATAAAGTCTAACTGAGTCATATGTGTCTTATAATCAATTCAAACACCTATCAACATGATTATAACTGTCTGCAACAGATGGTACTAATGTCCGTAATATACTGATAAACTATTAATAAATACTTTGTACTTGGCAATGATCTGTTAATGAGAAGTTATTATTGATAGATACAAGCTCTCTACTGTTCTGTTAGAATCTTTAAAAAATGACTAGCCATTTCAGTTAATAAACCTTTGCAAACTATTTATCCATTTTTAATGAACGAAAGAATGTCGCAATTAGTAAATTCTAAGTGTCTGATTCCCGGAGTGGAATGTTAGATTCTCTTTGATGTAGTTTCCCTCTCTCCCTAGTGAGCTTGACAATTCATGCCATCAAGACTCAGTAACACACTCTCCTCTCCTTCTTCCACCTTCATTGGTTTCTTTCTTAGGAACCTTTTATGGGTCCCCTTTTTCTTCTGCTGCTTAGAAAATTGTAATGCATAGGTAAAAGCCCTCATGTCCCACCGGAGAGCATGTGGGCACAGAGGAGGGCAGGGAAATGAAATTGCTCTGCTCCTGCTCCAATGTATTTAAATACAATGTAAGATCCAATGCCTATTAAAATCCTTCAATGCAGCATTGATAATGACTACGGTACCATCTTGGGGTAGAATTTGTCCTACTTCACATTAGTTCTCCGTAGTCTCCTTCAGTAGACTGCCTATTTAGTCACTGGAGAGAAATACGCATCTATTAATAGGCATACGATAACTTAAGAGAGGTGCCTTAGTAGGTGTCATGAGTCATCCCCTGGAACGGCTTAGCTCTCAAGCTTCTACTGACTACAGAAAGAAGTTGGCAACGTGCTTTGGATGAATGCTAAATGCTAGACAACTGAAATTAAGTGACACGAATGATGTCACTAGTGTGGAATTCAGCTCAAGGTTAAAATATCTAAATTTAGTTGTGTGTGATATATCTGTACATCTATATGTGCACCAAGTATCTGAACTTCCATCACAGTTAGTAGTTGCCTGTCAATACATCAGTCTGGAGACTGGAGAGTAGTAGTTATCGTCCGCAAAGTAGGCAGATACATTTGTTTGGCTGCACAGTCCTAAGGACTTCATTGGCTGCGTTGGTTGTATTTCCAGTGTACTGTAATAGGATCTTACACTTCTGTGTCACATGTAGATGCTTACAGTTGCAGACAACACAATTTACAGAATCTGAATTTTGCCAATGATGCTCAAATAGCACACTGTAATGAAGAAATAAACTGTGTTGGCGTGCAAACAAAATGCTCAGTTATAATTATGGCTGTGGGCTGTTCCAAAGCCTGTTGGGATTTTGTGTAATTTCACTGCCTTTTACCAACTATTGTCATTAGAATAAAAGCCTTTAGCAGGCATGGTGTCCTATAGCCTAGCTTGTTTTATCATAGGCATTACAGAGCTACTCCCGAGGTCTCCAGTATCTTGGCTTAGTGCAGCACTACTGCAGAGTATGCAATGTCACTGCATTCTGGATGAACGGGACACTATTCCTGTATGGTTTCAGTGTATACCCAAAAGAACTTATTTTTACTGACCTTGGGTTTATGATTCAATTGACTTTATACATGATGCTATCTTGGATTCTCAGCTCATCTGAGCAGTTCCAGTATTCTTGGGAAGCAGACAAGGCTTCTCCCATGGCATCTGGCTGTCCTGACAGAGTGTGACAGAATGATAGATGCAAGCACTTGTAAATCTATGTCTTGTATCATTTGTTCTTAGATATGTTGTAGCCCCTACCTTGAAACTGGCACATAACAGACTTAGCTGATGCTTCTGTCTCTCTGCATTTTCAGCATTAATATCAGGCTAGAGATTTCACATTCTTGTTAAATTGCTATAGCTGTGCACTGCAAGGCTGCTCTGGATAAGAAATCAGCAATGTATTTGTCAGTCTTTCATGCTTACACTCTGCAGTTTTAGTAGCATACACTAAAGGCTTCTGTGACTGACAGTGTTTTTTTAAAAACACTCCCAAGTGATTTATGAGTACTTCCTACTGGGATAGTTTTCCTGTCTTTGACCATACTGTTCAAACTTTTTGCATGCAAACACCATTATAAGAAACCGCTTTTCAGTTTTGACTTATTTGGATTTGGGTGATGCTAGTAATCCTAGACATGACAACTTCAGGCTGTTTCTTCTGTAAGAGTACTGCCCTGTGTCCCATCTCACTAGCATCACACTGACTGCAGTTTCTTTATTCACATCCCTGCATTGATACATCTAATGGCTAGATTTTATTGAATTAATTGTCATATGAAATCTTCTTTCAGCAGTAGCTTCAAAGATTTGCACACACAGACTGTTTCCCCCCTCCCCATAAGTGTATTTTGTAATTAATAGCAGCCTCTGAGTAATTAATATCTCAAGTATGGATATTTCTCACTTTGTCTTTACTTTCTTAGATTTAAGGTGTTGGGAAAAAGAAGAACTGTTATATGTGACCTGTGCAGCAGTAACTATTGCTCATCATGAAGTCATCTTGTACTTACATAATTTGTGACTGATTTTTCTGGTGCCTATATCATGTAAAGGAAGTTATGATTAAAGTCTGCTATACCCTCTACCATAGTGTGTCTGTCCAACATCAACTATGTTATAATTGGGGTCGTTTTCATTCCAGGGAACATCCTCAGACAATTTGGACACACTTCTGTTGTGCACAATGTGATGAGGTAGCCACTTCTGCTACTTGCCAATGTCTATCTTTCGCATTCTGGAATTTGTCACTGGGTCTTTTTCCTGTAATTTTTAATTTTTACTTTTGCCAAGTCAGGCAATATTTCATGACTGTAGACATTTGGCAGGGAGCACTTTTTTGTGTTTTATTTAAATAGCTTGAGTCTATACAAACGCGTCTCTTGCCTGACATTTCAATATCTACCACACTACTTAACCAAAGCTTATGCTCTGTGACTTTCACAAAGATGTCTTTATCACATGCTTATTTGCTTCTCTTCCTTACGTATTTTTTTCTTCAAATGCACAGCTTCAGATATCTTCATATGTAACATAGAAGATGACATTTCAGATTTGCAAAAACATCATAGTAACCTTTAGCAGACAGGTACCACAATGGGTTTGCCTGCTCTAAGTGTTTGTTTGTTTGTTTGTTTAATTTTGGTTGGAGTATGAATAATTGTTCCCTGCCTGAACTCCACTAAATTTACAAATTAACTTATTTTATCTGAAAGCACTGTTCCTGTGTTAAATAAGATGCTTGAAGTTCCGGCGTTTATACTTTGGTTTGGTGCTTGCAGTTGCTATTGAAAATATCATGATGTGATTTTAAAACAGGTTAGCCTGATTGCAGGTTTTTAGGCTTATGTAATGCTAAGGAAATCTTGATGTAGTGAACTTGCTATCTTCCCTTAAATTTCCTGTATTTTCTACTATCTTGTCTTTGCAGTTGATGATAGTCCACACTATGCAAACTATTTATTTTTGCTAATTTCCACTGCATTAGTGTGATCTATGTGCAAAAAAAAAAAAGATCCTTTGAATCAATACTTCCTTTTTTGATTTAGCAGACTGATTTCTCTTTACTACAACAGTTGTATATGTTGTCATATGCAGAGCATTTCCACCATTAAGCTTTCAAGTCTTCCTTGCAACCTCAATATTAGTTTGAGTTATATTTGTTTGATCATTTTGCTAGGATTTTGGTGTTTCTTCCCTATTTCCATGCTTTCTCAATGCTGATCAATAAATTGCTTATCTGTGTACTTCACTAAAGCTGTTCACTTGGTTGTGTCTAGTCTTTTGGATTGCGCATACCTGTTGCTTTCTGTAGAGGTTCTTTGGGGTTCCTGAACATTTATATTTCAGCTGCTCTATCTTTCATCTCTATTTCTGTTTTATCAGAGGTTAATTTATCTCCTTGTGATGAGTCGACTCCAGCTGGCAGGTAAGTCCCCACCTAGTCATTCATTCACCCCTGCCCTCAATGGGATGGGGGGAGAGAAACAGAGGGCAAAAGTGAGGAAAATATGTGGGCCAAGGTAAAGAGAGTTTAATAAGGGAAGGGAAAAAAAACCCAGGAAACACCAGGTGATGCAAAGGCAGTCACTCACAACCTCCCACCAGTGGTTTGATGCCCAGTTAGTCTCTGAGCAATAACTAAATTGGAAAAAATCCCTCCTTCCTCAGTTTTATTGCTGAGCATGACATCTCATATGGTATGCAGTATCTCCTTGGTCAGTTTGGGTCTGCTGTGTGCACTCCCAACTTCTTGCCTGCACACCAGTTTACTTGCTGGGGGGCGTCAGAGTGAGAAACAGAGAAGACCTTGATGTTGTGCAAGTACTTTTCAGCAATAGATTAAGCATTGGTGTTTTATCAACACTGTTTTGGTCACAAATCTAAAACACAGCATCATATAGGCTGCTACGAAGAAAATTAACTCCATCCCAACCAGACCCAGGACATTCATAAAATTTCTGAATCACACACCAGCCATCCTGTGAAGTTTAGCAATATATTTTTTTATTTCATCAGTCTTCATTTTAAAGCTTTGAGAAAATGCATATAACATCTTTGTGTCCACATAAAGCTTTTTGAGAGGATTTGTTTGTTTAGGATTTTCACTGAAATATGTAAATTCCATTAGAGTTTGGGGCATGCATTGCAATTTATAGAATATCTTCTCAGACTTGCCTACACTGAGAAGTATAACAGTGCTTCTCAGACCTGGGCCCTACTGAATCTGTCTGCTGCACTGGCATTCTAATTTGGGATGACATTGTCTCCTCCTCTTCTCCTTGCCCTCACTCCCATATGAAAGAAATCTGAATTTGCCGGAGGGGCACGGTGTGCTTTAGTTTTGCCTTCCAGCTTGAGCAATCAAGGGAAAGGACAAAGTGGCATAGTCTCGGTCTCCAATCTAGAGAAAGTTTTAGTTTGTGTATTTTCAAAATGGATTACTTTGCAGTTTTCCCTGTATGGGCTAAAGATTTCTTACTTAGTCAGGGAAGCTCCTCTCATGCTCATCTCCTTATGCAGCTGAATTGTGACCTTTTCTTTCTCCTAGTTTCTTTCTTTCTTTTTTTTTTTTTCCCTTGTTCTTTTTGTATCTGATTCTACATTTCTGTTGGAATTCATTTCTGGTACAAAGTGATCAAGGAGGAGAGAGGAAGGGGGGAGGGAGGAAAGAGAGGAGCAGAGCAAAATGCCAGTGATGCTTCCAGATTTTACTTCTCCCTTTACTTAAGCTGTTGTTTACTACCTGCTGGAACAAGAGTTCTGTAAGGTCTTACTGATCACAGTACAGGGCTACCCTGTCAGGAAGCTATTTATCTTAGTGAAAAGAAATATGAATCCAAGATCTGGATTCAACAGTAATAACAATTCAATAATCCGGACCAATCTGGATCTGAATTCAATAATATTTGGGTAATAATCTGGATCTAGATAATGCAATAGTCCAGATCTGGATTTGATAATAATAATTCAAGATCTACTATGACTTTTTGGTCTTGCAGTTCATGGTCCCTGTTTGTGCATTAACAATCTTACTGTCTTACAGAGGTGTTGAAAGTTCTCATTAGTGCTTGTAAACAGCATTAATATCTTTGTCTGAAAAGTGTACAGAAGTTGTACAGAAGTAAACCATTTTTCCATGTATTTTTACAGCTCAGATTTTTGTCTTAAGACAAAAAATTCTCTGTACTAGACCATATGATGAAAGTCTGAATATTTCTATTGGAAAAGTAAACTCATTGGATACTGAGACCTATCGAGCAGCCACCTTGTATTCAATATGGCTACAATAGTAAAAGTTTTAATATGCAGGTTTCTTGCCTGTGCATGGTGTACGATACTGTTTGTAGATTATTTTGTGATGATAGACTACGACTGCTCTGAAGGAGGTAGTTTGATGTATGACATTGATACATTGTAGATTAAAGTTCACATAGTTTCTCCTTAATAATAACACATAAGAATTATTATGATCCTTTGCTATCAACTATCTGAGGATTCATTTGTTTGTTCCCGTTTAACAACATACAGAACAAAGAAGCATAGGAAAAGAAAATGTGAAATCTGGGAAAAATTAGAATCAAATAAATTTTAAGTTTCAGTACTATTACTTCAGAAAGCGTGTATTGATTTCACAGTCCTGGGAAAAAACACCAAGGAAGAGCTTTGGTAACAGCATACCTACATATGATTCTTTTAGTGCAAATAACACCAAGTTCAGAAGTGAAAGGTGAAATTCTATCCCATTGCTACTGAAAGGTTTAGAGAGGGAAAAAAAATGCCCGCCAGATTTTAATTTTTACAGCTTTACAGCTAATCATCTGTGATCTTTTCTTTCAACGGCACAAGAAGCAAGTCAAAAGGGTGTTGTAGAGTGAATTGGATTCTTGCTGTCCGAGGTCAGGCAGTACTCTGTGTAGAGTTATGTGATGGGGTTACAGAATAGGGATGCTCCAGGCAAGAAATAAAAATGGTGGAGGGGAAATACTGTAAGGGTCTTGCTTTAGATGCTTCAATGGCTTGTATGTTAGGTGTTGATGCAGACTGAACACAGCTGGCGCTAGAAAGCTCAATCCAAAAAAACAAAAGACATAATGTTATGCTTGACAGTGCCTAAGTTTTATGCCTCAGACCCTGGACTGCAGTCCAGGATTCTCTGAGGCACCCACATTTTGTGCAGTGTGTAGGGAGAGACAAACACCTGAAGGATGCATTCACAGTTAGTAGCATACTGTGCAGATCCTGTCCAGAGGTAATCTATAAAGAAACATGGAAGAAAGGGATGTTTCTGAATGCCTTCCTGTTTCCAAAGTCCAGGCAGGCAGATAGTGTGTTCTTCCCAGCTAAAGCTACCTTTGCTGAGAACTTCTAAAACAAGCAAGAGAAAATCTAAGCATATATTTTCACCTTTGTTCTATATGTATTCTAACTTTCAGAGAAACCAGAAATTGTGCTTCTATGGAAAGGCTACCTTTTAAAGATATAATCTGTCAAGTGCTTACATTGCAAGAAAAGTGGGTTAGGGCTCATTTATGTAGTGGTCTCAAGACAAAAACAGGGGAAACAATTGCATGGTGTGGCACATGACATGACAGTGACCAGAGCGCACAATCAAGATTACTCACAGGGTCAAGTATAAAAACAGCAAACACTTCCACATGTTGGCTTTCGAGATACCTCTCGGCTAGAACTCATCGTGTTGGTGTGTCACATCCCACAGAGCGGAGTTGTGCCAAGGAACAAGCTCAGATACCAAAAACAGTGCTGTAAGTGACACCTGTGACTAAGCTAGTGATCCCGGCTTCTTAAAGGAGCTAGCCAATTTTAAAATGTGCTCTGCTGATAGGTCTATACTCCTTCTGGCTCAGGAGGTAACAGCGATGAGGCTGTTCCAGGGTTTTCATACCACACTCCATTCCTTGTTGGAGACATGCCTGACTGAAATATCCTGATTCAGTATTGACTGCTTCATTAGACTAGTCTGTATTTTCATACTGATTTTATTGTAAGCTGTTCAATGTTTCAGGGAAAAATACCACTTACAATTTCTTTGCTATTTGTTGGGCTGATAGGTACCTTGAGAGTGCCACAAACATAGGTACATTGTATCTATTTAGACAGATGTGTGCACTTCTGTCCTAAATACATGACCACATGTGCAACCTGTGTCAGGTATAGGTTTACAGTCATGAAAGTATACAGACACATGCTCATTACAATAATATTAGCCCCCCAACCTGTTAAATATATTGTTTGCGGTTTGACAAAATAAGAAATTAAAGTTTGTTGTGTAAATGAAAGCAGACTTTCATTAAGGCCTCAGCTGTACTCAGTGGAAGGTGATAGAATAAGTAAGGTCTTGCTGTGTTAACCCTACAGAATCCATTACAAAATCATAAACCCACAATCTTTAATCATAGCTGTAATAACAACAACAGCAGCAACAACAATAACAATAATGTGTTGTTTTTCATTTTTGTAGAGAGGAACCCTTTCAATTTTCTGATCATTGTGTTATTGACTTGCCTTTCTTTTTGTTTAAAACCTGATGGAGCCTTGGGGAGCAGTGTCCGTAGCACTGACGGGGAACTCCAATTGTGTTTCTGTGGATGTAGACCTTGGCTTTTCTGGTATTTTTGAAAGACAGGCTCTTGATCGCACTAGCAGGGATCTATTGATTTATACTTTTATGCTCAGCTCCAGATAGAGTCAGGCCACATTTTATAGGCTGTATCGAAAAAAACTTGTTACATTCCCATGTGGTGATAAATTCTGTGAAGAAAGATACATATTATTAAAAGAACTTTAAGTGATACTGCTTCTAAAAACTCGGCATGTAAGCTGGGCATTATTTTTGTAATGCATATAATCCCACCAATGGTCTTGTAGTTGATACCCACATTTTTACTTAGTTATCCAATGCATATTGCTGTTCAAACACGCAAGCACTGTGTTTGTCTATCAATCTCTCCTATATGCTTGCAAAGCTATGAAATTCAGGGTGAAAGGTTCCGTACAGAAGCAGCATGCTTATTTTAGTGTACTGGAAGGGGATTTACAAAGTGCTTCTTTCATTACTTCACTCATACTCACACTGTTGACCAATGGCCGCTCAATTCTCCTTCCATGATGAAAGAGTTAATATTCTGCTAATATTTCTGCTAATATTTCTGGTCAAATACTGGAATACCTGGAAGAATTATCTGCTGAGTGTTAGTGCTGAGGTATCCATGAAATATATACAGGTAATTCTAAAACAGGGTTGTCAGCAGAGATTTGCTTCACTCATGTTGTAATTAAAATTACGTCCGCAGTACTTCAGCTTGAACGCTCTCGTTACATTATGTGAACATCTGAAATGTATAATGCCTAATTATTCCTTTCCCACACAAATATAAGAAGGTTTAGTATGAAAAACTCTCAGACTAATATTTTTTATTTTAGTTATGTGGCTAAATTACAATGTTGGAAAAATTGCTTTGAGTCTCATTCTAAGTAGAATGTTTTAGAGTTTTTTTTGAGTGAAATGAAAAGTTATACAAATTTATTTTCATGACAAAAAATAATTTATGTGCTGAAAATTAGAGTTCTTTTCATTTTCCAGATATTCAAGTTTTGTAAAATAATAGAATCATAGAATCACAGAATCATAGAATCATTATGGTTGGAAGAGACCTCAAAGATCATCAAGTCCAACCATATAACAGATGCCACCGTGCTCACTAAACCCACTAAACCGTGTCTCAAAGTGCCACATCTAAATGTTTTTTGAACACCTCCAGGGATGGTGAGACCACCATCTCCCTGGGAAGCCCGCTCCAATGCCTAATGAGTCTTACAGTGAAGAAGTTTTTCATAATATCCAACCTGGCCCTCCCCTGGCACAACTTGAGACCGTTTCCTCTTGTCCTATCGCTAGTTACTGGGGAGAAGAGACCAAATCAGCTTAAAATTTTTCAATGCAATTTTCATTTCAAAATGAAAAAATGCATTAATGTATCTTTATATTTCTAAATTCAACATATTCATTCAAGCAATACTTATGTGTAGTTTAAGTTTGCTCATAACTTAAATTTTTCATCTTAATTTTTTTGCCTCACAGGAGTTGCCTAGTCATAATTTGTACTTGCAAATTTCTCTGGAGATATGAAAGTGCTGTTGGTAAAAACTGGTTAGCCTGTTCATTTAGATAGTGTGATCTCTTATTTGCCTTATTCTGAAGAAATTGTTCCCTTGCTGACAGCATCTGGAACAAAATGGCAGGCAGCGTTCACTATTTCCTTCTTCTCAGGAAAGTCGAAAAAGTTTTACCCATTCTGTTATCCTGGCTGATAGACAGCAATTTATTGGGAAAATACCTATGTGCAAGAGATGTTATGTGCAAGTTTAATTTAACTTTTACATTAGTTGTTGGCAACTCGCCATCTTAACACTTGTTTATTTGAACTTGCCTTTGCATACTTATGCAAATTTTTGTTTTCTTTGCTATAAGTTTCTAACATGCGAGACAGTTTTGTCTTCTATTTTTATAATTAATTCTCATAAAAAATAAATTGTCAAGATGTAATGGTTTCATGCTTCATTGATATTATCCTGCAATTTAATTATAAGATGATCAGAGGCTGATTTCAGAAGCTTTTTTAGAATGAGCCACATTTTCAGACACTGTTTTCCAACTGCCAGTGAAAAAAGCCTTCTCTAACCTTTTAAAAGGGAAGACAGTAAAAAATGAGACGGAATACCTGTAGATCTAGAGGTTGTAATTTGCATGCCCTCATGTGTATGGTTACATCAACCTCCTCTGCAAGTTTTTTTTGTTGTTTGTAACCAAAATGTTTACGTCTGTATTTAGACATTACTGTGCTAAGTATAGTATGTTTGGCAGGAATGGTTACAATATATGTAACCATGTAGTCAGCTGTAATACCCATTTGCAAAGCTGTCTCAGGGAAATGAGGCTATGAGCGTAGGAGCAATAAATTTCTTCAGTTAACATAAACAAATCTGTGCCTGATTTGCGCTCTACGTACAGTTCCGTCTGTCATAAACATGAGTTCTTTTTCTAACTTGGATTTGTTCTTGCTGTAAGAGGTAGACACTGATATTTACCTTGCAGATATTGTTTCCAAATATTGCCTTCTATTTTGGTGTTCCTAAGTGGTCTTACTGTATATTTTTCAATGTTTTTTTATGTATTACCCCTGAGTTCACCATGTGTGGTATCTTTAAAGAGTTTCACATAAACCTGAGAGCTCTGACTTCAGATAAGACTAGTGATAGGTGATACCCATTCGTATCTTAACAGCTGGATCCACTTTCTGCAACTCCCTCTCCTGAGCAGTTGTTCTGAGAATCACAGTCTTCATATTTTTCTAGGCTTAAAAATTCATTTTGATGTACCAATATCTTGAACTTGAATCTGTTCTACCTCACTTCTACCAAATGTTCCAGAAAGAGAGTCCGCAGTCCTCAAATCTTTCTTAGACTTGTGTTTGATTTGCAGATCTGATATCTGTAATCAAAGAAGTATTTTTTAAATTTGGGGAATGGGACCCACTTATTCCAGCTTAGTCACCTAACTGGCAACTACGTTTTTGCAGATAGTGAATCAGTTTTCTAAAAATGCATGCTTCGCTTCCCTATTCAGTCAATAAAAAGCAGTAGATGCCTGTGAATGCCTCCAGAGGGAGATCCTGTCTGCTGAAGTTTCACATGCCTAAGTTTTAGCAGTACGTGTCAAAACAGTTTGTTTTCAACTAATGCTGGCTTCCTGCAATTAAAGAGATGAGCCGTACCATATCCCGTCACTAAGGCTAAAGTCTCCTTCTGTGCTTGATGGTGCTGACATGCAGGTTTCATTAACACTTCTGACTCATTAACCAATTGTGACCAGACAGCTCTTACTGGACTGGATGTTAATCTGGAGACAATTTCCTTTTCACTGCCAAAGCACCTTTGGAGTAGGGACTTTTCTTCAGGTCTTTGAAAGTGTTTATGAAGGTTTGCAAATAACTGTCGTTGGCTTTCTTTCCACAGTAGCACTCCTGTTCTCATTATAAATGTTCTTTCATGCTTTACCATTCTGAGGACTCCTTGTATCTCTTCCCCGTCATTTTGTGCTGGCATGATGATCACAGTCTTAACCACATCAAGAGTAAATTCATAACCTTTTCTGACTTGACATGTTTTCCAGGTTCATTAGTAGCAGGAATCTGCATGTTTGATTGTTTAATTTGAAATCAGCTGCTCTGTTTTTTTCCAAAGCTTCTCAGAGATATGAATGATATTCTTCTGCCTTTTTTCTCCACATCAAAACATCAGTTTTCTTACTCTTAGAACTTTCTGTACCATCAGACTCAAAAGACATAGTAAATGGACCAAGGTAGACTTTTTACTTAAAAACATCTGCCAGAAATCTTTTGATATCTATAGTACAAAATAATATTTGGATTGGTTAAATCCTTCAGTATTTTTCTCCTTGTTTTCTTTTTACTTTCTTAAACTTTAAGTTTTAAAAAACTCATTTTTTTTTTTTTTTTTAAAGCTATATTTCAGTAAAAGCTTGTGAGCTTTTTCCCCTTCAATGACCACTGAGTATACTCACCTGGTGGTCATTCTAGTCACTCTATGATCTTAAAGCAATGAGTTGAATTTATTCTTGATTAGTCTTTATGAATTTGGAACTTTTCTTTGTTCCTTGAAAGAGAATCTCAAACTTCCAAAATTGTTTTTTCTCTTGTACCTGCAATAAATGCAATACTGCAGTAATGTTAGCTTTCTAACACAAATTATTTTAATGTATACTTTTAAATCTGTGATCCCACAAAAATACATCTTTTATTCATTGGACAAAATTCACTTTCAGATCATTTAAGATAATTATATTCGATAGTTATGATCCTTTATAGAACCAAATAGTTGAAAGAATAGCAGCCTCCACCCCAAATTCAGCCATCTCTCACTGTCTAAAATGCTGAGAGCATGTGCATGTGCCTACATGGATGAAAGAGTTTTGCTAGTTACTGTTTTTGAAGATGTATGTATCTGTGACAGAGAGATGCAAGTCCAGAGAAGCAGATAGGCAAGACTATAAATAAGGATCAGATATATTTTGAACAAATCCTGAGAAGGCAGCTTGAAGAAAAGGTAAGAGTAAAAGCTTTTGAGAAAAGCTCTGATTGAAAATGGCAGTGACAACTGTGACCAAAGGCAATGCTTAATGCATTTTTAATTCCTTTACTTATTTCCTACTTTGTTATGAAAAGCAGGATTGTGAACATTTTCATAAGCAAACAGGATTATATCAAAGAAACGTCTGACTCTATTACCAGTTTCTTTCTGAGAGAGAAACAATACTTACATCCCCTTGTTTAGTTAGAAGACAGACACAAATATATGTGTACATATGTATGTATCTGTAGCCTTCTAATGCCTTCTTTATCTGAAGACAAATGTTAGAAACCTTAGTCTGAATGGAGTGATGTGTATTCCTTAAGTCTCTATGCTTCTTATTTGCCTATTATACATTACTAATTCACTATCTATTTCTTACCTCATTACAAAATCAGTGTGTCAAAATGTTGTTTATTATTCTATGCTGTTCTAGAAGACTGTATCAGCTACAAACATAGGCACGAGCATGTGAATTACAGAGACTTTTTTTTTCCTATACAATATCTTTCCATAATAAACATGCAAAGCATATCATTTGGTCTTCATTTTTACTTTTGTCTATTGTTTATTATTGAGGAGTTTTGGGGTTTGAATAGGTTTTCATGTTCATATCCCTATGTAAGTTTGTATAAATACTTTTTTTTAATTTTTTTTAAAGGAGATTGAAATAGAATTGCTGTTTCAATAAACACACATTCACTTTCTGAAGCATTAATTACCTATTTATGTAAATATGTTTTAAGCCTTTTATAAAATATATATTACTTATTGGGCTGATAGATCATAGCATAGCTCTTGATTAACATGTAATTCTAGAAAAGTTTTTTGTAATTTTGGTAATCTTTTTCAGTTAACACTACCATTTGGGAGTTTCTGTGCTACGACAAAGTCCAGCCTACATCAATGTCACTAAATTCCTATTTAAGAGCAAAGTGAGAGAGTTTTTTGTTAATGAAGACACAAAAAATTTGCCATCTTGGTTTCTCTGTTGGCCTCTGAACATTGCAAAACTCAGATTTATTTCCCTCCCACCCTGATTTTTCACATGGGGATGTGAGTTTGTTTTTCTCTATTGAAACCTCATAGTAAAAACCCCACATGCTGAGTAGGACCTTTTCATCCTTCTTTGTTTTGGAGATCTCAGTCTGTTCAGTTGGGATCCTTCACTTAAGAAAACAGGAAAGGTAAAATGGTTCTGCCCTCCTCTTTGTGATCTCCCAGGGGAGTGTGCTAGTACAACTGGGAACATATATATTAAATGTCTGCTAATAGAGGACTCAAGGCTTATTATGCCATCAAGGCTTATTATGCCATATTGCAACAGTCACTCTCTGCTTTATGTCCACCCTCTACAACTTGCCTTATGGACACTGAGGGTATGTTGTTTCCTTCTTGCTTTTTTTGAGGTAGTACAGAAGGTCTGTCTTTGGGCTGTTGAAAGTTAGCCTAGTGCTTTGCATAGTAACAACTTGGCACTGTACTAGTAAGGGTTTTTCTTGCTTTATTCTAAAAATATAAACAAATAACTTTTAAGTTGGGGCTTTGTATGTCCACGTTCATGCTAGAGACTCTTAATGATGTATTGCTTAAACCTATACAAACTTGAGACACATATTGTAACACAAAACTTTTTAAAGTGTAACTGCGAGTTAGGTGTGCAAAAAAGAGAACATGCAATGATGAGATCTTCAAGTAAAAATGTGGCTTCACCATAGCCTCTACTAACGATTCTGTGGTTCTTGCATGCTGCCAGCACCCTCCTCTTCTCTGTTCTGCTTAGTGATGAAAGATGGTGCCATCTTCCCATGATTGCTCTATGTTGTATACATAAACACGTCAGGAGCTACCTTTAGCTGGCTCTGTACATCTGTACAAATGAATGCGCGTTGTGATTCTGCACAAATCTAGTGCTGTGCCAGTCCTTTGGTATGATGCCTTACCTCCAATGAAAATTGGGTAGATTAATTTTAATGGATACAATTTCTGAAAAGAGATATTAATAAATGTTATTGGCTTAAAAATACTTTTATTGGCTTTTCATGGCAAATTTTTCTTTTTTTTTTTTCTTGAATGAGACACTTCTTTAAGATTTTATTTTATATGAGAGCATTTCTGTAGAAAACAGAAACTTACAGGATTGCAGTCTTCGTAGATCTTTGCATTCAGTCTTCAAAAGATGGTGTTCTGCATTTTTCGAGATTGAGTAACACTGGCTGGCATTCACATGGATACTATTGCTTCTGATGGGAGAATATTACAGACAGTTGTGTGAGGTTGATCTTCAAAAGCTGACATTAGTAACAACAGATTGGTTTTCTGTCCAAAATTTGTTAATAAACTTCCTGCTTATGGAATTTAAGACATGAATAGTGCTGGCTTGTGAGGGAAGGACCTGGCAATTGCTGCACACACACACACACACACTTTCCTACTTGTCTCTGCCAATGCACCATAATCTTGATTAGTGATACAGCCTGATATTCCAGTCCTTCACATCTCCCGAGTCTGGATTTCCAGCCATGCAGAACTGTGCCATATTTGGAAGTTCAGTGGGGTGTGACAAACAATTCATTTGAGACTAAAAGCAGTATTTGAATTTGGATCTCCTGAGGTAAAAGGCTAGTTCACTTATAATTTATGTTATCTAGCTCACTCATGACAAAGATTTTCTGCACCAGAAATACCTTGACAGGTGTTAGTACAAAGCACCATAGTTACAATTAGCGCAACAGCTTTATTAAATTTGACATTGACATGTGTATTAATAATCCTTGGACTGGCATAAGAAAATCACTCAGCTATATTTTAAAGGTTTAATTATATATGTGCATATTTGTGTTTGGTGTCTCTCACACCCACAGTCAATTTTCCTTGCCTAATGTCTTCTGTCACATTGGTATTATAAAGCAGATGTTTATTATAAATTATACCTCTTTAATATATGAGTATGTAAAGATGCAAAGTGAGTTTATGACTTTTCAAGATTGTGTCTAACAAATTAAACTACATATGAACATCAATCCTACAGATTCATTTACAAATAAGATTACCTGAAGTGCAATATTAAAGAACTGAATACTAAAACTCTGGCAGAGAAAAAAGTGTTTAGGTATAGTTGAAGTACTGAAATGTATCAAGTCTAAAACAGACAAAAGATTCTAAAACTTCCTCGTCATACTCAGTTCTTCTTCTCATTAATACACTTGCTATCAACCTTCTCTGCTATTACAAAGCTTTATAAACTTTAAAAAATAGTGCTCAAAACCTGTGATGTTTTAAGCTCTGGTCTTTTACAAAATGCTACATATTTCTATTTATTTCTAAAGTGAAAAAACTATAACACAAATACATCTGAAAAAGACTGGGTTTTATGTGTGCCTTTTCCAATAACTGCAAGAAAAAAAGTAGTCTCCTCCACTGATGGAGTGAAAATTTTATGCATTGTTTCTTTTCTTAATATTCTTTTTCACTTTCAGTTGTTCGAATTCCTTCTCTTTATGGAAAAAAAAGGGAAAGTTTCAAATTATTGAAATTGTACAGCATGATAATTTGAAACTTTAAAAATCCCCTGCTCTAATTTTAATTTAGCATCATGAGATAATTTCATCTATAAATCTGTTAATTACACTTTGACCCCTTTGCTGAGTTGATGGTTTTGAGTCCATATAACAGTAGTACCATAGAGTTTAACCCCTTTTATCCATAATTAATGTTTGTAAGTAGCTTAACATATGTGAAAACAAATAGAATTATTTGGAAGGTATAAGAAGGCAATAGAGACAAAACATCAAAAAGAATATTCACAGTTAATTTCAGAAAAAAAGAATCCTCTCAGGATGCTTTTTAAAAACTATTTCATTCTTTCCTTAGCGAAAGAGTAACATTCCTTGAGTTCATACGTTTTGAAATCTATGAGGACACTAACTGATGTATCACGCAGAACAAACTTGCAGTGCCAGGGTGGTGAGCTGGATGACATTTCAGTCTCAGATTAAGGGAGAAAGGCTACATGCTGCTTCTGATCCACCTAATGAAGATGAACTGAGATATTTGGGTATTTTTTGAGATGCTGTTTTACTTCTACCTTTTTTAACTTTAAATTTGTGACTTCTTAGCTTTCAAATTTTAGGTTGCATTACACCCTGGGAACTCCGGTGTTACGATGTCTCCTTAAGTCTTTCTCCCTCTTTTTCTTCCTTGGTCTTGTTTTCTTCCTGGCTGGGATTTATATGACCAAATGCAGATGTCTACAATGAAGGTGTACAATATAGATGTCTAAGTCTGAACTCCTATGACTCCCCCTAGAGAAAGTAAGACATTACTAGAGTACAATTTATCTGATCCCAAAGTAAACATTTAAAACAGGTCAGATGAAACACCTTAAAATGCCTATTCCTCTCTATTGACTGTAAAAAGTGACTAGAATGAATAATAAGAAGATAAGTGTCTAATAGTAGTCTAAAAGTAGTATAGGCATCTAAAAGTAAGTGACATGAATTCCACTTTTCTATCTACTTGACAGGCTGCTCCTGTCAAGTTTCATTCTGCTTCCCAGTGGCTGGATTTTTTAAAGGACCTACTGCATCTCCTGTTATTGGGGTGCAGGGAGGGATATCAATATCATCTAGTGATGAAGGAAGAGAACAAATACAGCTCATTACATAGTTTTTATTCAGGTTTTTGATAAAACACACATTTTGACTAAACAAATATTAATGAGAATTTTTCTTTTTGGCTTTGGTTCTTCACTTGGAAAGAAATAACTTTTACATTTTAAACATTTTTGTACTAAAGCTCATGTGAGATTGGCGCAAAATATTAGGGAGAGTAAGGGAGAGGTAGGAATTCTTTTTGTTTTTACATCAGTTCTCTTTGCACTCCTTTTTCTTTTTCTTGTCAGAGAAAAAGGGTTATTAATCAACATTTTAAGAGAAGTTTTTTAACCTTCTTTAGCCAGTGCTACAGCTAGAAGGTTGGAGGTCTAAGCAATGTTCTTTGTGACTATACCTTTCCATGTCTCCGTATGCTAGATTTCTTTTTCAGGTGTAGCAAAAATGATTTTCTGACCCGTTATTTAAACTTGTGTTTCTAAACAGTCCTCTTCTGTGGCTTAGCTTTGGGGTCAGGTTATTTCCATCAGGATTCCCAATGCACAGCAATTGTTTATGAAACTATATGGTTAGAAGTTGGTTATGCCTTCTATTCTCATTAGCAAATATAAACAGCATTGTTTAATTTTGGGATAAAGGTGAGAACCTGTGAAACTTACCACTGGAATCAGACAACTGAAACAATAGCAGTCACCAGCAGGACATCTGAAATACATACCAGTGTGGAGGGATTTTCCTGCTTGTTGTGTTTTTAGGGATCTGAGATCTTGTGCCAGAGAGGCAAAAGCTCAGAGAAAGGAGGAAAGAAACAGGGTAGCAAGGAAGAAACAGACATGGTTTCAGTAGCTGGGTAACATGAAATAGAGGAAAGGTTGAAAGGGTTTTTCTGAAGCTGAACATTACTTAACAAGATCTTGAACCAGTCAGCAACTGCCTCATCTGTTTCTGGCAGTGTTCAAGGAAACTGTGCTATATACATTTTGTTGTAGATAGACAAGACTGAATCAAAAATATCTGATGCCACCATCAATACATTCCTCTAACTGATTTTCCCTTCCCCCAAACAGTCTAAAATTAGATTAATTGATCAAATCAAATAATCAGATAGTACACAGGGCAGTAGAATATTTGGCATTGGCCCAAGTGCACAGATGAAAACACTCGTTTCCAGCTAAATACTATTTCTTGCCTCTTCTAGCATTTTAACTCGAGAGGTCTGTGGGTTCTGCTGTCATTCCACTGTCTATCCACTCACTAGCCGCACCAGTGGCAGTATATTGTTTCCAGGTCAAGGTGACCCACCACATGTGTTTTGCTGCACCAAACCTGAAGGATTACGTTTGTTCATATTTTTTTCCCTAGCTGTTGTTGTCTTTGCTAGATTACCCCTGTATTTCTTATTACTACAAAACTTTGGGCTGCTTCTTCATAGCATACCCTGCTGAGGGTAATAGATGGAAATGCTTCGAATGTCAAACTCTTCATTATTGAAGTACTTGAAAAGCCTCATTAATAAGAAACAAAACAGAAATACCCACATCCATTTTACTTATCTGTGTCATCAGTGACAGTTAAGAAAGACAAACATGCTTCCCCTCTATTACTGGTGTTATTCAAGCCATAAAGCTTGAAGGAAAGCAAATGCAAATAAATATAGGAAACTTACTGAAATGTTTAACTTTGGCTGTAGCCTAACATGCCGACTGAACATGAGCCGGCAGTGTGCTCAGGTGGCCAAGAAGGCCAACAGCATCCTTGGCTTCTATCAGAAATAGTGTGGCCAGCAGGACTAGGGAAAGGATTGTCCCCCTGTACTTGGCACTGGTGAGGCTGCACCTTAAATGCTATATTGAGTTTTGGGCCCCTCACTACAAGAAAGACCTTGAGGTGCTGGAGAGTGTCCAGAGAAGAGCAATGAAGGTGGGGAAGGGTCTGGAGCACAAGTCTGATGGAGAGCGGCTGAGAGAGCTGGGGGTGTTCAGCCTGGAGAAAAGGAGGCTGAGGGGAGACCTGATCGCCCTCTACAATTACCTGAAAGGAGGTTGTAGCGAGGTGGGGGTCAGCCTCTTCTCCCAAGTAACAAGCAACAGGACAAGAGGAAATGGCCTCAAATTGTGCCAGTGGAGTTTTAGATCTGATATGAGGAAAAATTCTTCACTGGAAGGATTATCAAGCATTGGAACATTTAAAAGATATCTAGACATGGTGCTTAGGGACATGGTTTAGAGGTGGCCTTGGCAGCTTTAGGTTTATGGTTGGACTCGATGATCTTAAAGGTCTTTTCCAATCTAAATGATTCTATGATTCTATGTATTGCAATATGATTCAGTACTAAATAACGCCAGGAAATACTTTGCAACACCCTATTTTTTTTCCATGATGTTCAGTGCTCCTTGAGGTCTGAAATAGAGTGTCTGTATTATTTCCATAGGAACTAAGAGAAATAACCTTCTAAGAAAATTTCAAAAAGAGAGGAAAGAAATTCTCTATATCCTGTTTGATCTAAAACCTCAAAATAATTTGACTAAAACTACATCACTGAGGAGTACACGTGTGAAACCCTCACAGACCCTCTTCTGTGTAGTGTGTGTACAAGAGCTGCTTGTATGTTATTAAACCCCTTAATTACTTTAGTTTTTTATTAGCGAAGCACTGTCTGCAAGCTACTGGGCAAACTGTCATCTGTGACATGAAAAAATGTAACTGGTAAATGTAATAAGTGCACAATACATGCACTACGAGATGAAAGTACTATGAGTGCAGAGCTGTTACTACACTCCCCACAGTCTCATTCTCACTTGTTTCTCTGGTATACATGTGTGGTTGGCTGGCAAGTCACTTATTATGATGTGGGAAGTGTCTAAGTTCAAAGTTAGACTTACATCTCTGTTTTCCCTTTGGAGATTTTTTTCCCTATCAGTTTTTTTCTTGTTTCTACTTTTTATTTTTTGAAACAAAATATTATAGCTCTTTATTTCAAACAAACTTTTTCATTTCAAATTCTGCTGTACCTTTTTCCCCCAGAGGATTAGAAGATGGCTGAAATAACTTGAAAACCAATCCAAATATTAAGCTGAATTTCTGTTGTTGTTTTCTGAACTGAATAAAAGACTATCCATGGTTCACACCATTCTACTTGAAAAGCTTTTGTGGTGAGTGTAGAGATGCATATGAATAAGCATAAAGCACATAACTCCATGCAGTAAACATTTAATTTCCCACATGAAATGCCTGGAGCATTTGGGTTAATGGTAGTTAGCTTATTGTGCCTGTGCACTGTCAAGGTCTTCTGAGATCTTGTGTCATGCTTTGCATTTGCTCCACCTGGGTTTATGACTTATTTTCCAGTTATCCTGTCATTTACAACACTTTTTTTCTGCATAGCTGCTAGTGAGTGAAACCACTTGTGCCCATGGGGAGACACATTTATTCTTTTCTTGAAATGTGTCCTATTTTATGCTTCAACACTCAAAGTCTGACGTGGTTTCAGTTTATTTTTAAGTAAATGTTTTAGGTTGCAGTGGTTTGTTATTTATTTCGTTGGCTCTTGTGTTCTACACAGTAAGAGCAAATCAGTCCTTTCTCCTAACTTTCTTTGATTTTGGTGTTTATTTAGGGTTTTCTATTGCAATGGACGAGTTAGAGGATGCTAAACTGTTTTTACACTCCATGTTTTAGGTATGAATTCCTCAAAGTGAATGATTCTATTACAGTGGCAAAGCCTGAATTTGTAAGTTGTGTTTGGAAAAGTAGTTCTTGTAACTGCATGTACTATAGGTAACCTCAGTCTAATGTCTCAGCTGAGCTAAAGCGGTGGGGAATAGTTGGATTATAGTTGAAGAACAAACAGGACAAAAATAGCTTGGAAAATACAGCATTATGTTATTGAGTCTCGCTGTACTGAGAATCAGGGAGATGTGTATTCTATCTATCTGGAAATCTAAACAAATAAGATGAAAATACATCAGTGCTATATGGGAAAATGAAAAAAAAAAAAATTGACCTCTTCACAGCATCCATGCTGGGTAAAACACGTGAAGTAAATTAAAAATTTAAACCGACTACATTTATTTACAATATTTTAGCTTTCACAGTCTCAACTACCTTTAGTATCACAGAACCCCAATTCTTTTAAAGGGGTGTTGCTGCTGCTCCTTTATTTTTGAGTTTTTCATAGAATTTATTATTGATTATTACTTTAAGATAGGAAATGCAGCTCCCTTGTAACCATCAAAACTAACCACATGAAATTAAGCAACAAATAGGAATAAACCTTCTATTAAAAGTATAACAGAAAAATCTTTCCCTTTAATATCTTTATTGTTTATTTTTAATGTTCTATGCCTTTCTAATTTGATTTTAACCTGCTTTACAGATTTGGTCCCAGAAACACTGCAGTGGTAGAATTTGTGCAGACACTTAGGACAGAACCCTGATAACTGCCCCTTTTTCATGCTTAATAAGTGGTATTCAGTCTTGATCCATCTTCTACTGAGACAGTAGAGTCTACTGATTTCAGCACATAGTTGGGCCAGGCTGCCAGTGAGCTGTAGTATCAGCCACACAGCTACTGATTTGTTGTTACTTTTTACTCTTTTTCTCAGATACAGCTTAGACTGGATCATCCTAATACATCCTAGACTGGATGCATTAGCTAAAGCACATTGCAACAGACACAGAAGTCTTTTGGCTTGGAAGGGACCTACAGGTATGCCAGGCAGTTGGTGCCTTTGCATTGTGGCAGGTTTGAATGTTTAATTTGTATAGTTAGATGGCTCATAGAGTGTCTGAAAATCCTTAACTATTTATCCTTACAGCATCTGTGAGAACTGGAGACTTGCTTTTGTCACTATTTTACAGCTAGGGAGCTAAAATGCAGTGTTAAATGGCTTGCCCAAGGTCACATAAGAAATCTACCGTGCAGAAAGAAACTGGCTAGAGCCCTAACCACTGTGTAATCCTCCCTCCACCAGATATAAAGCAAGAATAACCTAAAACCTGAACCTCTGAGGGAGTTTTTCAGGCTGCTTTGGCAGCATGTTGTATTTCTAACTGTTCTGTTAGTTAGTTTTCCTTTACACTTAACCTAGATGTTCTCTGCTGCAGCATAAGCCCATTAGTTCTTGTTCTGTCCTCATTGACTAATGAGAATAATTTGCCCCTATCCTCTTTATAGCAGTTCTAGGTATTTGTAGACACATCATACTTCCCTCCAGTCTTCTTTTCTTTAGTCTGAACATGCCCAGTTCACTTAACCTCTTCCCATAGATCTTCTTTTCCAAACCTTTTATCATTTTTGTTGCTCTCCTCTGAACTCTTTCCAATTTGTCTGCCTTTTTGAAAATGTTGTAACCAAAACTAAACACAGTAACCCAACAAAGGCCTAATCAGTGTTGAGGAAAACAAAATTATTACCTTGCTTGTTTTACATGTGATATGTCTATTAACAATATTTAATATAATATTTGTCTTTGTGATAGTGTGCAGTTGTGAAATTGTATGTAGTTTTTCATGTACAACAAAACCATTTCTTTCATGTAGCATTGTTCTTTCTAACATGCTGTCATTTTCTGTACCCACTGAGCCTGTAAATATACTTTCATTTTTCTTCTCATTACTGTTATTGTTTGCTGTCTCTCACTAATCTGAATTGGAAGAAGCCTTGTCACCTACAGGTGGTTAGGGTCCACTGAGATTCTGGTGGACTGAAGGGTGTGTGAGAGAGGAAGCTTTGACAAACCTGTCTCTGGCCCTTTGCATGGCCAGGAGCAGCCCTCCTGCCAAGAGAGGTATGAATAATGGCAAAGAAACATCAACACACTGTTGGTTTAGATATTGGCAGATTTTTGGTGGGAAGCTATCATGGGTCACTGCTGGGTACATTTGATTATGCCATCCTACAGTTGACACTGTGGACTTCTCTTTATTAAATCACATTTTACTTATTTCAGCAAAAATATTTTTTTAAATACAGCAGGGTCATGTTGTATTGTAAATGTGGCATTCAATATCCATAAATATTCCAGAAGACATACTTTTCACCTGCTTTTAATTGTTATGTTATTTGAAGTTGTGTCACATATGTTTGTGCTATTAACCTTTGGTTAGTCATTACACAGCTGCTAGTCGTCAGTTTTCTAAACATTTGTGTACTTGTGTGGTGTGCCAGTCCGTATCACTCCAGCCTTGAAAGCTGCTGTATGAATTAATAGTTCCTCCTTGTGACAGCTGGTATACAGTGATTTACATTTTTCAGCATGTAGCCAGATTGTCATTATTTAGGTATGCTACTTTAATTACTCAAAATATGGAACATATAATGTTTCAGTTATTAACCTAAATATGAAAGGACGGCCTGCCCAATGCTGAATGTAAAAATCTTGAGTCTTGTGTTCAGCTATTATAAAAAAACCTAAGCTCCAAGACAGCTGCTGAGTAGATGTAAACCAAGCCTGTTTGAGTGACATATTTACTTCCGTTGTTCATGAAAGGCCACAGTCTCAGACAGTTTCTAATCACACTGCACTTCAACATGATGCACTGTAAGTCAAGGTAAAGGGAGAAAGCAGATTTTTAAGAACTATAAATCAAAACAATCGTATCGCACTTCAGTTGAATTAGAATTCTTTTGTTCGAAGCTGCTACCTGACGTGCGTCTAGCTGGGCATTCATCAAAAGACAGCATGTAACTTTGTTAATTATATTCTGGTAATTGCATACTCACCTTTAACATCTGAGAGGAAATAGAGAAGTAATGTTTCCTTTGTCTTGAGTTAAAGTTTGCATTGTCATCATCTTACGCTGTCTCCAGTAATTAGCTTGAGTTTTAGTATTTTGGAAACTGTGCAGGCAGTGTGGTTTATTTGTAAAGTTGGATCCGGTGTTAAGGAAGAGCAGTTAGAGCATTTGCAGAGATCAAGATGATGAGGACCACACAAGGCTAATTTAGATAGCATATTAAGTAATTTATGGTGTAAGAAAGGAAGGCCCATAACAGGGCATTGGCTTGGGGCCCCTCATTGGCACTGCACCAGCTTTGCTCTCAGTCCGGTTTATTCGTTTTTATCTTTATCATCAAGAATGCGGTAACCTACAGTTGCCTGGATCTATCAAGGCTGCAGAAAGTAGTGCATCACTGTTTAAACTGGAGCCCAACAACAAGTGTATACTGTCAGAGTCTCTGGATGCTGCAATGCAGCTAGTCTGGGGCTTAAAGGGAGGAAACACAAGACAAGATGCTGTGCCCATTTCTTGTGTGTATAATTTACTGTGCAGCTTAAACTCTGGACCTGTTTAATGGTCCTAACAGCAGAGTTTCTAGGCCAACAACTAAATCAGCTGCAGTGCTCTGTATTTGCAGACAGGCCTTATGATTTACAAAATTTAATAAGCTGCCCCCTCACAATGTTTTTTTCAAAGACATTGTTTTTTATAATAGTTGCCCAGAAGGTTGTCAAAGGTACAAATACCCATTGGTATAATGAAACTTTAGTTTTGTTTTCTTTTTTGTGGAAAAGCAAATAAACAGTCTCCAAGTATTGCTAATTCATTAACAATGAATAAATTCTGGAGAGTTCCACTGACTGGCCATGGTAATACATTAGTGACTTTTCCAGCATCGCTCTATGGCAGTGATATTTCTTGGATAGCAGTGTGGTGAGTCGCTGGCAGCTGGAGAGCAGGCACAGGGAGGAAGGACTTACATTTGTCTCATTTGTTGCTTCTTTTTAAATGAGGGTTACATGAAGCCAAAGTTCCCTGTTTCACCCAGACGTGCCTTTTCAATGCTAAGTTCCCACTATATTTTTAAGCAAAAAATCTTTTTCTAGTATATTGATTTCTATTCAAAGTATAACAAATTCTATGTCCTTTAATTAAAAAGACTGATATACATCAATCACACAAAGTGACTTTTAAATTTGACAACTTTTGTTTATATAGACTACTTAACCATACTTGTCTATTGAATATTGCTGTTTGTAACAAGAAAAAAAAAATGTAAATTTTAATTTCTCACTTAAATTTGGACTTTGTGAAGATAATCACAGAAAATTCTTTAAGAACTGCAATATTTTATGCAGGTCTGAAAATCTTTAAAGAGTTTATCCCCTGAATATGCCATCAAATTTCATTAGATGTAAACTTAACCTGTCAAATTTACAGACTCAGTGCCCAGCTTCAGAGCTCCTTGCCCTCTCATTCTACCTCCATTTATGTTTCTTACTCTCAGTTCTTGCCTGGGCAAGAATTTAGGGCACAATTTCCTAAAATTTACTAGTCAGCGCTTACATCCAGGAACCTACTCTCTGTTAACAGTATAACTTCTCAATGTAATATTTACTAAACTCCAAATCAAATATTTGCTACAAGACAGAGTAAAAATATTTTGATGCGATTCTTCTACCCTATTTGGTTGTAAGGCAATTAGATTATTTAAGGAAATTTTGGTCTAATAAAGCAGTAGTCTCCTCAGATTTAAACAGTCTGGCAAGCAATTCCCTCCAAATAAAGATGTGAATATTGGCAAAATAATGAAGCTATCTATTCTTTGAAATTTAGATTTAAAAAATGAAAAAGAAAGTCTTTTGCAGTGGAAATTATTTGTAGTTTGACAAAGCCCACATGTTCTATAGTCCTACTTTTCCTGAATTCACTACTGGTTTTTATGTTTGTGTTTCTCAGTGTAGTTATCACCCTAACCTGTGTTGCCTGTGTATCATGTACCAGAGAAATGTGAAAACAGTCATGTCCCTCTCATTGTCTTTTAAAATGTAGAAAAGTGTGACTGTCCACTTGATCTCGAAAAAGTACAGGAAAAGACCATTTGCTCCTCCAACTACTCCAAGACATGAAACTCCTCATGGAGGTGACCCAGAGGCACTTGTCTTCCCTTGCAGGATACTGTTCCTGTTGAGGCTACTTTTATTTTGGTGTTTGTAATTGTTTAAAACTTTATCATTCTTCCTTTTAAGACAGTTTTCCTGGTGCAAAAATAACCAGCCATTCCAAGTCTTGAAATCAGTTTGTTTCCTGTGTCCTGTTTCCCGTCTACCATTGTTCCATCCCTTCTCTTCCTCACACCCACCTCCTCCAGCTTTCCCAATTACATGAATCACTGTCATGTAAATTATTCCTACTGTTTTTCACTCAGCCTAACCCTGAAGGAATATTACCTCTATTAGAAATGTACACATTTTACAGAGTTGTTTGGGAAGAATGGCTTAAATATGGTGATAAATGCAAGAAAATAGATGTTTTTACCAAAGCCTGCCTGCAGTATTTTCTTTCCATTGTAGGGAATTTTCATGGATGTATGGCAAACCATATTGCAGTCACTGTTTTTTTTTCCACTCTAGTTATGTATTTCAAACGAAAAGTGGCATTATTATTGTCATTGTTGTTATTGTTATTAATATTATTAGGAGAAACAACTTTTAATATTGTTCTGTGTAATTTGATTGACAAAGCAAAGGTATTTTCTTTCTATCACAGAAGAACTCCCCTTTTTATTTTATTTTTTTGCTGTTTAGCATTATATATATAAAATATACAACTTTTAAGGTCAAGCAGAAAGGAAGATTTTCTTTTCCAAACATCTGTCAACAACCACATGGAAGAAAAGACAGTACTAGCATAATTTAATGTGCTTTCACTCGGTGAAAAATGTTCTTTGGACACTATGTCATGACATGTACTTTAAGTAAAGCTTTTCTCAGGAGCTTTATCTTACACTGTAGGGCTTTGGTTCTCTTACAGGAATATTTTTCAGTTTCCTTACTTCCAGGCTACAAAAACATCAGAAAAGGCTCATAAGTGTTATTTATTCTTCTGGCATTCAGGGCTCGTGATAAGAATGAGCAGTTGCCACTCTGCAGATGGCAGGAGAATCAGTTCCAGGTTTCGGTGAACCTAGAGATCATCGATGACTGTCCTGGAACACAACTAGCCAGTGATTAAGCAGTAGGTTTGACAGGCATAGCCGTGGTAAGATCCATGGGTTCAACATGTGTCCTTTTCCAGCGCGAGCTGCTGCAGAGCACTAATAACCTCATGTCTCTAAGGGACTTGAAAATTATTTTCAATTCCCTCCTCCCCTCCCCCCCTCATTTACATTTAGCATAAACTTACCGTGGAACTGTAGGTTCTGTTGAGTCAGAAAAAGGAGAAAGTCACTGAAGAATATTAAATCTGAACTGACACAATATAAATGCTTTTGGATCCTTTAGTAAAATATACCTAAGCTATACTGGAATTACCTCGTTGCATAGGAGAGACATGGAAATATAAAATGTGAAGACATAAAATCCTATTCATTGCAAAACAACATATGTGAAGGGAAGCAAAGTGTTGCAAAGAAAGTAAGCTTTAAGCTTAGTATGAAAACTCCCACAGTAACCATAACCTCTGTAGTGTGCAGGGTTCAAAGCCCTAACCATATCACCGGGTCAACACAATGAGGAACCCAGGGATCTAGTGGAAACCAAAATTATTCTGAGGCTGAAATACAGTCAGATAATGCAAGAGTCTGTAAAAGCACAAAGTTTATAAAGACAGCCCTCTTTTCAGGCCAGATTACAGAGTCAAAAAAACATAGGTACACTTCCAGGCACAAAGTCCACTCAGTAGGTTAGACATATGCTTTTTCCAACTTTACTGGAAAGTAAAGCTTCTCTCGATTAGCCTTGATCAAAAACTCTCTCTTCTCAGATAAGGATTTAACGGTTAGATTACAATATCTGAGTTAGACTCTGTAAATTGTCTTTGTAAAAGTAAACACCTCCAGAGAGACATTCATCTCATTCCAAAGGAGACATTTAGGGTAGGTCAGGTGAGTTACCTCTGGAGACCTTTTCTTACCTTTAACTGTAAAGCAATCTGGCTAAGATATAAATGTTTACATTCTGTATGTTATCATGATAAGAATACCCATCCTCGAAACTCTTACATGCTTAAACCACCACGGCTGCAACATTGTTTCCTAGTATTTTCTTATAAGTAATGCATCTTAAAGGATTTTATGGAATCTCAAAAAACTATTTCTGCTATCTGCTTATATATTCATATATAGCAGTTTGGTTACATTGCCAATGTTTCGTTTATTGAAAAAAAAAATTATTATATTGGTCCATATTGCTACTTGTCTTCTGAAAGAAAATAATGGATTGTGATGCAAAAGGGACCTACCTACTGATACAGAAAATTATGAGCTATCACCATCATACAAGCAAGTAAAAGTATAAGTACAAACTGAAATTAATAAATGAAAAGTAGCTTGTGAGATAAAGAATGCTTGTATTTTTCTGTTGAGACACAATGATATATTAATTCTCCATAAGAAATAGGACTTTCCTTGAATTGACCATAACAAATACTTTTATCTTTGAATAAAATAAAAAAAAAGTGGTGAGAAAACTTTACATTTTCAGAGCTGAATAAGAACTCTGTGCAGAAAAACTTGTAATAGAAACACACATGGTATACACAGCAATTGAGCTACAAGGCATCGTCTTAGATATAGTGATAAATATAAGAAAGTAAATTGAAGAAATTGTTGCATTTGTCTTTATATAACTACTTTCCTGTGCATTATTGCTTAGGCTTTGGACATCCAGAATTGTCTGTCAACTAATTTCACTAACTTTAATTCTTTCACCAACTTATTCAAAAAAACATTGTTAGTCATCTCTGATGAATATATCTTTTCCTGTTCAGGCTGTGCCAAATACAGTTTTCATACTACTAATGATATTTCCCAGCTATACCTCTTACGTTGTTCTCACCTGCTATTTTTTGATGAATTATGATTTTATTGAAAAAAAGAGGCTTTTTCTTTAATTATAGCATAAGAGTTTTTTATGTTTCAGGCTGAAAAAGTTCCATATGTACTACATGATTGTCTTTGGAAACCTAAAGAACTCACTTCTGATATTTAACTGACTTTTATCATCCTAGAGACTGTCAACTTTATCCCCTATTTCCAATCACAGGGCTGCTGGCTATGGCTTGTAAAGCAAGGTCCGATTATCTAGAGTAACTGCACACCTAATCAGGAAAAGAAGAGTCAGATTTTTTTTTACCAAATGTGACTTCAGCCTAAAGTGACTTCAACATCTTAATTAATTGTAAATAAAAGCTTGTGTGGAAGTATGTAATTTTACATTACTTAAATTTAGATATTTTGGGTGGATGAAATTTATGCCGTGGAAGAGAGAGAATTTCCTGAATGGTCTGTAGTTCGGTGCCTGTGGATTTCACTTGAACTGTGGAAGTCAGTTGCAGACCTGTGATTTAGATCTGTTGCCAGACTTAGTTTCTCAGTTTCTCCTGTAAAGATTGTTTGAATGAATAACAAAGTATTCATCATTGAGTAGATAGGTAGAATGGATTTGTGCTTACATATATAAAAGTTGAATGTGTATGTGAAGTGTACAAACTGGCACCAGAATATTGTCTATTCTGTGATTTTATTTTTTTTTAGTCTCAGTTCCTTTCTAAAGCACAGCAAAAAGTGAGTAGTTGAACATCAGCATTTTTCATAAAAACTTATCTTTTAGACTTCTCAACTCTTTATGTTGAGTTGTGTACTGTTATTTAGTTTCCTAGCCATCTACACAAGATTGGAAGAAATGAAAAGTACAATTTCTGATTTTTTTTTTATTACAGTATACAAGCAGAGTTTTTTAAAGAGAGCTCATCTTTTATTTATGTCACCAAAAAATTAGCTGTATTTCAGAAGAGTTGAGTGGTGAATTTGCTGAGCTTTAGGAAAAAGTCTGTACATAATACAGGTCTGGACAAAAAGTTATACAAGAGTCACCCACTCACTTCAAAATATGGCTTGTAGTATAGTACAGTAAAGACTTAATAAGTCTGAACGAAGCCTGCACTAGTTAGATCAATGTTTTGATATCTTAGTTTTGCCACAGAATTCACTGGGATAAGGATTGTACCTATCATCTTTTGTTATACTTGAATCAAAAGAATTCGTCTTTCATGCTTGATGACACAGAAGTACTCAGTCAACGGGATATAGAACCTTTCTTCCAGCACACTGCTTACAAATCTTTAGTAGAGGTGGTGGATAAACATCCTGCAGTCTTTCATACATTAGACACGCACAGTCTTAACCCATTCAGATATCATCTTCCTCGGAGGAGGTTCCTGAAAAAAATTTGATGCAAAAGATATGTTAAAAAAGATCAGTGACAAAATGTCACTGGGAATCGAACTCATATAAAGATCCTTAGAGTGGCAGAATAGAAAGTGAAAGAGATACTGTCACTCTGCGTTTATGTCTTTGATCCCATGTTCGAGACTAGCATAGGCCTGCAGCAGTACTTAAAGTGTAACACTGTTACAAGAGCAGCTATTGACTTTGGCTTTATTGAGAACCTAATACCATTTATTGAAGTCCAGTTTTACTGATTTTTAACACTGACAAGATTTCTGTAAGGGCAGATCTAGTAAAGGTTTCATTTGTATTTCTCAGGAACTTCCTCTAACTCTCAAAACAACAACAATAAATTAAAAAAACCCAAACAAACAAACCCAAAACACCCAAAAACCCAAAGAATGAAAACAAAAATCTCACCCCACAACTGTGCAAAAAGTATATATAGGAGTTTGTAATAGACATCACAGAGAAGTGGAAAACATATTCACATTTTCTAATTCATTCAATAACATGACTGGAAAGAGCACAGATAAATAATGCTAATTCACCTTCTGATGCATGGAGATATCCTTAATATCACATTGTCTGTAAATGCGTATTTTTAAAGAAAATATTCTATTTTTAAAATTCCTGGATTTTATTTTTTGCAAAACTCATTAAAAAGAAAAGAGCTAGATTACTAAATATATAGATTGGTAATTTCAAAGAGCTACTTTGGTCTCTGTTCTGTGGTTATAAATTATGACTACGATTTGGATTCTAGGTCAGCTTCAAGTCAGTGGTAATACTCAAGAGTTAACATGAATCCATATCTTAAGTTCAGGAGATAAAAGCTGCCAACTTTTGAGTTGCAGGATTTATCCTTTAAATGAAATTAACTTGAAATTAACACATCACAGTAAAGCGGTCTTGCCAAGGCAAGAAGAAACATCAGAATAACACATGCTGGAGCCAAGTTTTGCCTCATATAGGACTGGATTCCCAAGCTATGTGGGGAAACCCAGATAAATTTTGGACTTTTTTTCCTAGCCTTGCCCTCATTTGAAATGAAATTTCTAACTATGTATTTGTGAACTGAAAGGAGAGAAGAAGCATGAAGTACTTTTCTGCCACGTTTTTCTGTGAATTGCCTGCAATCAGCTTCCAATTTTATGCATCTCAGGTATCCCTGCTTAAGAAGTGGCAAAGCAGAATTCTTTCCCCATTCAGAGGTACAGCTCCCCAAATTGTGGTTATATGTCTGCTTGTAGTGCATTCGGGAAGTAACATCGTTTTTTAGATATAAGAAATACCACATAGAAATTGAATGACTAAATGTGTGGTAGCTATGAAAGGTCCTATGAGACATGAATAATCCTTAAAAAAATATGTGACTAATTTTCTGCTCGGTACTGGATTCACTGTTTCTAGTTATTTTCTATGCCTCATATAGTTAGATTATAAAATGCAGTGATAAGGATAAAGGAGCTTGGATGAAACAATGAAAACTTCTGAAATTTTGTCATATATCTCAAGTATTTCCTCTTTTTGATCAAATTTAGCATGGGAAAACACATATATTCTGAGGATAGTGCACTTTTTAAAAATATATGTCTGCATATAACAGCAAAAGTAAAAATAACGTAAACTGTAGTCTACATAGACACACACGCACAGAGATGCATATATATTCCACTTTGTAGTTCATATATGTGTATTGCAGAAAGCACATCTGAAAATTACCAGTCACTTAAAATGTCGTAGTCTGGAGTATGCTTGAGTTGTGCTGTCAGTATGGGAAACAAATTCAAATAATAGGTGTCATTACTGTAGCATGAAACTATTAGTTAAAGTTCAGTGCCTGACTAAATCATTTAAACATTTATTAGAAAAAAATGATATTTTGAATGTTTGAATGTTCTTATTTTCTTCCTTAATTTGAGCAAGGGCTCAAAGTTTGACCAAAAGCATCTGGAAATAAGTTCCACTGCCATGCTCCTGGTTCAAGTTCCAAAGAACAGAAGGCAAAACTCCCGGTGCATGGTGCTAACTAGTATCATGGGGGTGTCAAACCTGACTTGAGGTGGATTGACGTGTCATTATTCCTCCCATTCTTGCTTCTCTTTTAATGATCTGCACCTGAGTTCCAGTGTGTGTTTTGTGACACTTATTAGCAATCTACAGGTCTGAGCAAACTGTTGTTTATCCATTTCTCACCTGTGAAAATGTTAACAAGACGAGACGTGCAGCAGTGTCTGGTGCCAGCTGAAGGTCATGGATAGAGTGAAAAAGCGCCTGACATCTGTCTCTCGCAGTGGGCATTGCACCGTGTTTCACTGAAAGCAGCAGGCTGAGTGATCTCACACCATTAATATCAATGGGACCTGAGTGTATGCTACCTGGCATTCGTTCCTCAGTTCCAGGAGTGGAAATGTGGAGCTATTAGCACACCTCATTCACATCCTAGATAAGAATGTTCAAATAGTTCCACATGGCAGATGAACAAAAGAAGTCATTAGGCTTATACTTGTCCACATGCACTCAAGTGCCTGACGGCAACTGCCCCTGCTATTTTAAATCAAGAGAGAGGTACTGAAGGCTACTGATTTACTGAATTTCAATCAACTCGGATTCATCTTTTCTTCCTCTTATTTTCCTCTGTGAAGGGCTGCTTCAGAACTACTAAATCTCATTGATAAAACAGTTACTTTGATTACAAACATTGCAGTATTTTCACAGCAGGATAGTATTAATGGCATTTGCGTTTTGGAAAATTGGCATACTTTTTCAACCAGAAGTTTTTTAGGATGGGATAGGTGCTTCGCATTCAATAGAGTTTTAAATAACCTTTCCTCTCCTTCTTTGTGTCTATGAGTGAATGGCTGTGAATGAAAAGATGCACACATTTGTGAATATTCTTGTGTGTGTGATTTACCTACGGAGACAGATAGAAACCAAAATAACTATGCAAATAGTATGTCTATTTGTATATATTAGTGAACAGAAATTGGTCTCTCATTGAAATACACATAAAACAGTTTTGCAGGGGTACATACAAAGGTGGTATTTCCTTTCCTTTTCTGTCCCTCTCCCCCTTCCCCTTCCTCTTCCACTTCACCATCCCCTTCCCCTTCTTCTCCCCTGCATACTTCCCTCTCTTCTCCCTCCCTCCTCCTCTCCCCTTCCTCCCTCCTTCCCTCTCCCGCCTCCACTCCCCCTCTAACTCTCAGTCTCCCTTCCCTCTTCCCATGTCCCTCTCCCCTCCCCTTCTCTCTCCTTTTCTTCCCTTCTTCTTTCCCTTCTTTTTTTTTTTTTTTTTTTTTTCCTTGTGTAGTGGCTTGCTTTCTTTTTTCTGCTGGTAGCATTTTCTTTCTTTTGCAAATCATTCAGACACTTCAGCCCATGCTGGGCTGGCACAGCCACTAACAACTTCCCAAAAAACACTTTCATTTCTTGTACAGCACATGAAATGACGCCATTCGGCAGACAGACACTGGATGCAAGGTTTTCAGCCCTTTCAATTTTTATTTATGGCAATGGGGAGCATATTGCTAGAGGTACTAAGAACAAGTTTACTTTCTGTAGGAACCAGATTTGTCTCAATTGTCTCTGGATGGAAAACTATTTGTCCCAATAGTCAGTGGAAACAGCTCTCCTGATCTCCCTCTACCTTTTATTCTAATTTTTGAGTATGTTTTGTGAATGATTAAACACCTTCATTCTTAATCTCATTAGCATAAGGCCCTCACCCAGGACTCATTGAAAATGTCAGAAAGACATTCACAAATTTGAGTAGACTTTTGTTCCCACACTAAAAAATGTCCCACTGGCTTAGCCTTACATATAGGTCAGACAAATGAAAAATAATATTAAGCACTTCTATCAAAAATCAATACCAGTTGTTTTCTGAGTTTTTTTTTCTCAGCAGTTCCCATTGATGCTGGCTATAGTGGGCTTTGGAATAGGACATTCTTTTATTGGCTTGCTCCTTTTGAAGTAAACTCTAAATCATTGTTCTGTTTTATTTTGTTTTGGGGGCTCATGGGTGTTTAAAATGAACTCCCAATGTCTTGCAAGTTACAATTGTAAGTACAGTAGTGGGCTGTAAATAAGAAAGATTAAGCATTCTGTAGCCAGGTTATAGTGGAAAAACAACAAAAAAAGGAGCCTCATGAATTCTTTCTGAACAAACAAAAAAGCATAATTGGAAAAAATAATTTTTATGTTCTCTTACATTATATAGGACCACTGAGTGAAACATTCACTGATGAATTACTCCTCTAATCTGTGGAGGAAAAACAGCTACTGGCAAATTAAAGAGTGCTGGAACAGAGCCATGAGAACTAAATGGCTAAAAATGAAAACAGGCAAACATTTGAAGAGTATTCTACAGAACACAGATCTTTCAACACCTCCCCCTTTTCCATGGTTAATTCATTGTCATGGAAACTGAATTTATCACAATGTTCTTGTTCACTCCTAGTGACCCAGTGAGTCGACTTACAGAACTGGTGAAAGGTAACTCAGGCTGAAGCAATTTTTACAAATGATATGCAGCAGTTCATAAATCGGTAAATTTTGAATGGTACCATTGTGCTTCCTCAACAGTTTCCCCTAGTCTCAAAAGACTCTTTTTGTCTGCAAGCTAGAGGTGTCTGAAACCCTTACTAATAAGTTAGCATGGGAGGCATGCATGAGTTTAGTTCCTTTCTTCCCCTCTGCTCTCCTTTAATTTGTTTTTCTTCTTACCCTGTGAATTTATGCTAAAATCCTGTTATTTGTGTCTTTTATTTACTTCATGCATTCTCCATAGCATTTTTCTTTGCTGATCTGTAGCCCAAGGATGCAAAAATCCTTCATCACCTCATCACAAACATCTCTTCTTATCTATTGCTGAAGGTAGGTGTTGACTATCAAGTGTAATACACAATGACTACTGCATGCAGCCAGCTTTGCCAAATCCAAAATAACCCTGGAACTCTGAGTGGTTTCATCTTGTCTCAGAAGGTGGGGTTGCTTGTATTTCTTCATCGTACAGGAAAATTGCCAAATAATTATTATGAAGGTTTTTCAGCTTCTATGTCACTGCCAAATTTCGTCAAGGTTGATTTTTACTTTATTTTATGTTTGCAATTAGTGACTTGTTGTCATGGAAACCACAGTTCACATGATTCTTGAACTTAAATGGCTGAATGTGATCATACAGCAGCCCTTCCTTCTTCAGCCTCAGTAGTTAGTCTTGCTTTTTGTGTGTGTGTGTGTCATCTTGATTACAGAATCACATAAAATATCTATAAACACACACACACAAAAGCAGAGGGCTACATCAATTAAAAAGGAATATTCAATAATTCATTCTTTAATTAAAGCTCTTCCTTTTCCTATTGCTGTAACCCTTCAGTGTTAAAGCAGACATAAGAACTAATAATTTGTATGAAATATCTTTTCTAATTAGCAGTTTGTGAAAAAATAATGAAGGAAAATGAAAAATGGGGATTTTAAATACTTTTGCTTTTATGCTTATTGCAAAGAATGAAAATAAAAACATTTCAGAGAAAATATTTTCTAGGGGATAAGTCTGTCTGAGGTTATAGATGGTATGTATTTATGTAAACAGGAAGGTATGCATTCGGTTCAACTTTTTGTTGGTAAACAGGTGAAATTAATCAGGACATAAGAATAAAAGGATATATCCCAGTACACTGTGTATAACAGAAACACTTGAATTTGATCATCCACTAAATATGTTGCATCTGTGAATCAAAATCTTAAAACTTTACTTCAGAGGCCACATTTTTCAATAGCAATCACACTGAAGGATTAGTACACTACATTTTTTTTTCATGTGAGTGGTGTCTCCACCATTTAGAAATATTCCAATTTTCCTGCATCGTAAAAGTCTATTTCCATTGAAGATTTTTTAGATTATATTACTACAATAATAGTGGCAGAGTAAGCTGAAACAGACCAATATGAAGACCTGTGTGGAGTCTCTTATTTCAGATTATGATACTTTGGGTTTGGTTAATCCACTTCCAAACTATCTGGAGATTTTTATTTATATTAATATTTACATGTGTGTGTATACACTTATGTGTGTATATATGTGTATGTAGATATATACACACTTTATTTAGAAAAATAGTTCTACATGCTAAAGTTATGCACATATGACTACTATATTTTAAATTCACAGCTTGTACTGTTTTAATTTCATTGTCTAAATAAATGGTTCATGTGGTTACACATTCATGTCTCTCTGTCTGATTCTTGAAAATTGATGAATGGCCTGTAATCAATAGGAGTTCAGGGTACTTGAACCTCATAGGAAATGATAAGAATCAGACCTGGGCACGTGAAATTATAAATGTCACGTGTCATGAATACGAACCAGTAGACACAGTGATTTTTGAAGACTTTCCTGGTGCTTGAAGAAAAAGTAGATTCAGTCTTGAAAGGATGCTGGACTTTTTATTAAACTTTTCCAAAGCCTATTTGGAATAGTAGAATATTGAAATATTAGAACTAAGTTAAAATATTGGTTAATGCCCCTATCAGAGAGAAATGTTGTTCAAAGACACAATAAGACAAATTTTTTCCTGAAGTAACACAGCTGAATTCAATGTTATATTCCCCTATATCTCCTCCCATGTATTGGAGACTGATTAGTTGGACTCATTAACTTTACACAGTAAAGATAGCTGTTTGCTTTAAGTGATACAAAAATAAATATAGTATGATTTCAGCATTTACTGGGTTCAGAGGTTGCCTACAAAGAAGCAACTCTGAAGTATTTTAGTGGAAAAGTATTCACCTGTTTATTCAGCATGCTATATTAACATCAAGCATTTGATTGAATACATCTTTTAACAAAAAAGGAGGGGAATAAAAAAACAGAGGTAAAATCGTCAATTTCTTATACTTGTGGCAGTACATATATCTGCCAGAAGGTGACATAGTTATGAAATTTAATGTATTACTGGAGGTTTTTGTTAACCATTAAGAGAATAGGTACATATTTCACTATTTGCTGTATGTTTCTGTGCTCATTCAAGTCCTAGGAAATCAAAGTAATTATTCTGAAAACCATGTAGAAAGCAGTGAGGCCAGAATTTGCCTCGCATTAAGATAAACTGATTTCCATGTTGTCAGACTAAGTCTGGTATTTCTTGGTAAATTGTGAATTTGGGCTTTAAGCTCTTTTCACTTTGTCCTCCCTTGTTAATGTGTCGGGTTACTCTTGGTTCCTATTTCTTTAAAATTACTTCAAATGTATCTTTGCAGTGCTAACTTCTCCTAAAATTTCTTAGGAGTACGATCTATACTTAAAACTTGTAAAATCACAGATCTACTATCAATAACTGCATTAGCCCTGTGGTAGATTTAACACGTATAGAATCTTTATTGGAACACTTTCAGCACATGTTGGTGTACTTTCTATTGTTTTAGAGAATTGTGTTGAATTAACACTTCTTACTAATTGTACTTTGTATCTGCTTTCACAAATATGTGAAATTCTGTCTTTTGTTTCATTAAAAATTCAGAGAATGAAAAGGATTAGCTTACTAATTCAAGTTTATAATGGAGTGAAACATTTGACCTTGGACATGTATTCCCTAGAACTATTGCTATTATGACAGCAATTTTAAAGAAAATATTACAAAAATAAAAATGCAGTATAGAATCCTTCAATATGCACAATTAGGCAAAGAAATACTGCTTAAATAAGATGTAAGTGTAATTTCAAAATAAGAAGCTATAAACCAGATGATTTTCTTCATTGTGTGGGATTTCTTTGGGGTATTCAATCTTGTAATCTGTTTAACATTTTTGTACTTGGAAAGACAATAGAATATGACAGTTCTTTGATGATTTGCTAAGACAAATTAACTTCATTTATGGGAAAACTGGCTGTGTGTGAACATCCACTTT
Organism: Cariama cristata; assembly: GCF_000690535.1. NCBI lineage: Eukaryota > Metazoa > Chordata > Aves > Cariamiformes > Cariamidae > Cariama > Cariama cristata. Next base: position 99,004 of record NW_009606625.1, on the reverse strand, counting down.
TGCAATGCTTTGTAAGACAATCTCTAAATCGATGACTTTCTGGGAGGTCCCTTCCAACCCTGATGGTTCTGTGATTTTAGGCATTCTGCTGAGCAATAACACTTATAATATAGCATGTATCTTATGAAAGGTTTGCATATGCATGACCTTATAATATTTGTAGGGGAAAAGAAAGAAAAAAGACATGCTTGATACCCTTTTTCAAGATAATGGAAATGCTCAGCATTGCACCTGTAAAACATTACTTCTTTGCACAGGATTTCATTGGGATAACAGAGAGGGGTATTTGGTCATGGTCTATTCTTTAATTAACAAAGAAACCATTCAATCCAAGCTTAACAGCAAATATTTCATGATAGGAATTTATCACATAGAAATATTAGCCTAAGGGAAATGCCTAGGATCATATTTGCTTCTTTGTTTCTTTCTAGTCTGACAAATGAATAAATGATTGTCCTCTAGGAACAAGGAGAAGAATATAGAAGAATCCGATGTCAATGTAATCCCCTTACAAAACCATGTTAACCAAAATAACTCTTAGACTTCACTTATTTTTCTAAATTTCACATTGATTGTGGCTTAGAATTCTTTTATAATTAAGTGAGAGAGAATATATAAGTTGGGTGAGGATGACGAAGAATATCTATGTAATAAAATCAAACACCAGTGGACTTTACAAATAAATTTATAAATGAAAGGCTCTGAGGGTCATGTCTATCCACCTCCTAAAAGCATCCATATTTCTCCTTTCAGTTTAAGATATATTGTTGAATAAATTTTCCATGTAGCTAAACAACAGAAGAAAATACAAAAAGTTACACAAAACCACTTGTTGCCTCATAAATAGTTATTTTATTGTGTAGAATTCCCGGTACTGAAGGAAGGACCAAGAAAGTTTCAGGGCAGAGGTATGACAAATGGCATTTTCCAGTCTGAATTTTGCAATGAAAAAAAGCTATATCTTTAATGAGAAATACTTGCTTTGTGGACTTAGTTAATAGATAGATAAACAAACAAATAAACAAATAGAAGACCGACTTCTTCTTTAGTACTCTAAGCCCGGACTGAAAATTTTCACTTCAGGCTACCTTTTCTGAAAATCTTTGCTATCAGTTGTATTTGTTCTGGATGACCTGCATTTGTGGTGATAAAAACTTTAATGTATAATCATATCATCATATTTTCTGTACATTCCACATATGTTAGAAATAAACTATTTCAGGTGCATTTGAAAACATTGACTTATGTTTATGGATTAACTCTTACACAGTTACTATAAAGTTAGATCCCTTGGTTACTGTAGGTCCAATTGTGTGCAAGTTTCATGGGGAGCCTTTGAAACCTCTAAATATAGCTTAAAAGAGTTCCTCTATATCTAAAATGTCATGACATTAACATCCAGTATCTTGGGATACTCCAGAGTTAGAAACTGGGAAGCTGATGCTTTGCAGTAGCATAAAGCTCTAATTTCTACCCTTACAAGTCTTCAAAGAAATGGACTTACCTTCTGACATTTTTGATATAAAAAAGCGTTTTGTGAGTCCTGCTCATCCTGATATTAGGAAGTCGTATTTTCTGAGGAAAATTTACTGATTTGAAAAGAGAAATAAGTAATGTCTCCCTGTTATATTTAATTTAAAATCATAATAAAATAATCTCTACTGGTTCTTTACAATTATTCCGTAGTTCTGATTTTCATAAGCGGGGGTCTAGGTCACAAAAGTTATGCTAATTGATCATAAAAATGTACAAATTATCTTATAATCAACTGCACATTTATGAAAAGTGGACATACTTGCATAGTTCTGTGTGAAACTTGGGTTTGAAGATGCAGATATATATGCTTTTTATGAGCAGAGAAAGAAGATTTTATTTGCTGCTATTAAGAAGTAAGCTCAATTAAAGGGAAAAATACAGATGTAGTGTGTGCTTAGCTTTTTTTGACCTAGTGCTGATCAGTGGTGATTGTCTATTCTGGACTTTTATAGTGATGAGACTGAATCTGCAATTAATTGCAGATATGAATATGAAAGGAAATTTACTATCTCAGTTCTGTTCAGTAAAGCATTTTGTTGAGTTGGAAGGCAAATCAGTGTCTGAACTTGTATGTCACAGTCAGACTACTTTTCCATTTAAGACCTATTGCACAGTGACTGAAAAATGGTAGAGTGGTTAAGCTCCATTTGCTGAATAACCTGCAGGTCCTCAGGGGAAAAGGGGAAAAATCTACTGTGTTGGATCTAACCTGAATTCTTGGCATTCAAGTAGCATATTTCTCTTGCTTGCAATACCTTGTGTAAAGCCTGGCTTCGACTATTGTGATGGGAATATCAGACTTGTCCCCAGAGTAACATTTTGCAATACAGCAAAAATAATATGCAGTTATCTGTATGTTTGCATGGGAAATTACATGTACGTTTCTGAGCTGGATCAGTAATGCTCCTTGATATTATACATGCAGTTTAAAAAAGAGAACTTATTTTCTCAACATCAAATCCAAGAATTTTGGAGTTACCAAATGTCCCAACTTTTTTTTCTGCCTAGGTACCTTGGAAAGGCCTTGTTTTTAAAATATGAATACTCACAACATTATGAAAATCGTATCTTGGATGGTATGGAAGGAACCAAGAGAACATAATTCTACAGTTTATGTTAAAACATGCAGTCCAAAATAACTTCAGAAATTTATCTACCAAACTGCATTTTAGTTTACACCAACTTT
>NW_009606625.1:0-96251 GCF_000690535.1 Cariama cristata | reverse complement strand
CTACACACTGTCTCCCAGAAATATATATTATCTGTAAAGATATGCATATGTTAACAAACTACACCTTAAAAGTGTACACCTAGATACATATATTGATTCCTTTAATGTAGAACAGTTTTGAGAATTTCTATATTATAGCTAGAATTGATACATAGGAAAGCAGGACTTTTAATCATCTTACGACGTAAATGTTTTGTTTGCACCATATCTGACGTACTAATAATCTATACCAACGCTCAGCACCAACAACGATGACTTGGTGTCGTGGTTCAACCTCAACTGGCAACCCAGCACCACACAGCCACTGGCTCACTGCCCCCGCGTTGGGATGGGGAAGAGAACCGGAAGGGTAAAAGCGACAAAACTTGTGGCTTGAGATCAAAATAATAAAATAGGTAAAGCAAAAGTCACATGCACAAACAAAGCAAAATAAGGAATTAGTTCACCACTTCCCATCGGCAGGCAGGTGTTCAGCCGTCTTCAGGAAAGCAGGGCTCCATCATGCATAACAGTTACTTGGGAAGACAAAAAGCTATAACTCCAAAAGTGCCTCCCCTTCCTTCTTCTTCCATCAGCTTTATATGCTGAGCATGACTTCATACAGTATGGGACATCCCTTTGGTCAGTTGGGGTCAGCTGTCCCAGCTGTGTCCCCTCCCAACTCCTTGTGCACCCCCAGCCTCCTCACTGGTGGGATAGGGTGAGAAGCAGAAAAGACCTTGACTCTGTAAGCACTGCTCAGAAATAGCTAAAACATCTCTGTGTTAGCAACACTGTTTTCATCACAAATCCAAAACATAGCCCTATACTAGCTACTGTGAAGAAAATTAAACTCTATCCCAGCCCAGCCCAGCATACTCAGGAAAGATCAACAGTTTCATTGCAGAAAAATTGGAATATTTAGAGACTGAAAATTCAAAAAACATTTGAATTTATATAACTAGCAAGTGCTTGCTAGAAGGTCAAGGCGTGCCTGGTTCAATATAACTCAGCTGTCACTTGAACTGTTTTATTTTCCTTTTACATGTTCTCTTCCTTTCTCTCTTTTCCTATTTCACATTGTCTACTTTCTAAATGTGAGGTTCTAAACCAGTTATTCTTAGTCATCTAGCTATCAGAGAAGACTCTTAGAGAGATAAGAATGGATAAAATTGAATAGATATTTTTTTTCTCCAGCTTTTCCTTCTCTCTGATAGATGTTGACCATGATCTGAAGTGAATTTTATCCCTAAAGTAGCTTTATAGAGCAATTCTGAAGTAACCTTCATATATTGAGTTCGTTGTTAACAATTATAAACTGTATTTTCACATTATCTATCATGGCTTATCACAAAGAATCCCTGTTATTCTCTCTAGCTAATTCAATAGCCCTGACAGTGCTGTGGTGGTGGTGATGTGTGTTTGTATGTAATCGGGGCATGGAAACATCCTTCACTTATGTTTTCTGTTCCTGGGAGGCCTTGCATAGAGAGAGGATTGATCAAGTGGTCTCCTACAGGGGTACCATTGCTGCAGGCGGGTCATTTAGGGTGGCCAACCAAAAACAAAACTGAGGCAAATAAAATAAAAAAGAACACAGAGGTAGCTAGAGGCAGAAAAAAACTGTCAGTCCATTCTTTTGTTATAGCTGTGCTTCAAGCATCAGTGCTCGTAAGAAGCTTCAAAGTGGCCCTAGGATGGGGCTCTGTAACTGCAGGCAAGCAAGGCACAGATGCTAGCTTTTATTAAATATCAACAGAATTTAACAGTGCCAACAGCCCAGCGCTGAAGAAGAAGGAAGGATGGGAAGGAAATTCCTTCCCTGGGCTAATTTAATGCTTATTGTCCTTCAGACCTACTCATCAGATCTGCCATTATACTCTGCGTCTCTGACAGAGTCAGGCAATCTATGAGTACCTGGATAGCTGTATGCATTTGATCCGTGTGTAAATAACCTCTCGTTCATGAGGTGCTCTAGGCTATCCTGTCTGGCTCCCAGCTGCTGCCACTGAAGGGTACAAGTCACTTGTAAGTCCTGTGTGGTGTCTGTCAGCTCTGTGAATGCATTTTTACTTCCTTGGAGTATCTCAAAAGTCACTACACACTAACGTTCAGGCAACTGAATCCTTCCCAAAATGCTAAATGGACTCCTTAAGTGAATGAAGACGTATATCAGAGATGTTGATGACAGTGCAGCAAAATGTTCCTTTCTCCTGTCTCCTTCTCGCATTGAAATTATGAAGGCTTATAGAAAGAGGCAAAAACATTGGGTCAGATTTCTCTGTTCGCTGGCACCTGGTTGTTTTTTGGTTCGTTGTTTTTATGAAAAGGAGTGGTTAATTTAATTTGGAGAGAGACATTCTTGGGTCCTGGTAGTTTGCTATGGCATGGCTTCATCTAGCTGCAGAATGGACTTGCTAAGGCTATTATCTATTAGGCAGATTTACTGCAGCTCTTGGACTTCTCTATATTCTACCCAGTGAGTACAAATGAGGTTTAAGAATATCTCTAATCTGAGACCTCAGGCGCCCTGCTCCTTCACTGCATTTACTGAAAATTGAACAAACCAGAGTAATTTAGAAATATCAGCCTTGTTTGTTTAGGTTAACTCTCTGTCCAGATTATTTGAATAGCGTTATGTTGTCTAAGATCACACAGGAAGGAATTTTATATAAAGCTAATTTACTTTTTCTGATGCAGCAAATTACAATACTGAATTGAAAAGCATTCATGACAAGTTAGTTGGTTTCAACTTGTTTATCACTGCACCCACGCAGTTCTTTGTTTCTTCAGACTGACCATGTACAAGCTGCCTTTATACTGAAGGATGCCACCCTGAAATATCTACTCAAGAGCCATTACTCAAAAGTAATCGTAAAGCTGAAAGGTGTTCAGTGGCGACAGCATCCTTCCTCCCTCCTTCGCCTCCCCTCCAATCCTCCAAACTGCTACAGGAAATCCCAGCTATATAGATAGTCCCAGGAAAGTTGCTTTGCTCTGCAATGTTCATGCCAAAAGACAGTACTATTTCTGCCTGAAGTTCTCTTTTATGACATCTACAGATCAGCATAAAGTACCCTGTAAAATTAATTGAATTCTCCAATAATTGTTTTAAAGCCAAATGCCATATAGAGCCTTAAGATACATATGTATTTTCAAATGTCTTTGTAGTCTGATTTGGGCCATTTACCTCATGAAATTTCAACTTAAGGGTGAGTGCATTAATGAAACTATGAGTCAATGTCCATTTTTTTTTCTTTTCTGCTCTTCTTTTTTGATGTGAATGTTTTTGTTTTCTGCTACAGTGAACATGTTTCTTAGGTTAATTTGATTTGTCCACCTGTTGGTGACAATATGAGCAAGGATGGGGGAATAAAAATGGGTAGATACGAAAAGAAAGAGAATTGTGTCAAAGAAGATTAGGAAGTAACATACAGACACAACAAATTCAACCTGAGAGTTGTGTGAGATTTAATAGAGCAAGGAAATCAAAGTTTGGTTTTCCAGAGCTGTCTAAACTGACAATACTCCTCTGCAGTGTACTGCACTGGTTCCTGCTGCACAGGTTCTCCAATTCCCCCACATTGAGGGGGTCTGCTGTCATGGATGTTGTGTTAAAATTAAGGAATGAACTCACTGCACTACCATTTAGTATAGATGTATCTCATACAAACTGAGGGGTGAGACTGATCAAAACCACCTTTGATCAGTGAAGATACTGTGAGGTGGACATTGTGGCATTCAGAGGATTGCAAGGAGCTGAGCACTTACTGCCACATAAAATTAACGGATGAGTTCATGCAGAGATAAATTCTAAAGTGGATCTGAGATGTTAAGCAGTTGATTTGGAAAAGAAAAAAAAGGGTATTTAGGGTTAATGTGGAGCACTCCCTGTTATGGTTATGTAACAGGCACCAAAGGCAAGAGTTTGAATGTCAAGTACCAGAAGTTATTGGTTACATTTACATTAATAAGTAATTCAGTCCAATGGGGAAGGATCAGCAGATCAAAGCAGGTCACGTTGGCTTTTATGTCTGCTGTACATGAAGTCTGGAGTTTTAGCTTTTCACTGGATTTAACATGATTTCCTGGATTGGACACCCCTACTATGTGTATGGCTCAAAGCAGTTCAAAGGACCAGTCACTGGTTCACACCCTTATGTCCGCCATGACATGGGAGCACGTTTGGTGCATACATGAACTTACACTTTGTGTTTAGATTTCTGTTAAAGAAATCAACTTTGCAATGACTGAAACTACTCTGAGCTGAAACATGTGGTTTGCTCTAGAACAAAGTACTAGATATTATTATTGTTTAATGCTTAATAAATGCAGAAAAATTCATAAATCTGTTGTTGTTAGCAACAGAGTGGATTCTTCATATATCACAAGGTGTGTCTAATTCTAACTCCAACTTCAATGAATTTATTCCTAATTATACTTCAACAAATGAAAAGACAGTTAAGCTCCATTTGAAGAAATTGATCACCAAGGCTAAGAATTACACTATACGTTCAGTTTTCCCTCATGTCCTCATTCTACCTGAAACAAAGCAGGTGTTATATAATTGTAAATATTTATATAAAAATATTCTATAAATGTAAACTTTAATTGGTGTTACGTTAAACAATTGTGGTTTTTCTAATTTCCCTGTCTTCATCTGTTTGTATATAAGCATGTAGAGTTTCAACACACTCCTTTTATTAGTAATTAATTAAATTATTCATTTGAAACAAAGACTGTGCTATGTGGTGCTAGTACTGGTAAGTCATAGATGTTGCTGAAGAGTAAGTGTTAATATTATAGATTTGTTCTTTTTATTTATCAATTTGGCAATTTTATTTTTCAATGCGGTATGTTTCTCACATATTTTGCATTCTAGATCTTCTTCTGTCATGCCATTACCCTGTTCTTTTTAAAGCACCATTAATTTACCTCAGTACAGCAATAATGAGTAACTGGGAAGGGGTTTGGAAGGAGACAGAGGGGAAAAGAGAGCTATTGAAGTAAATGAAGTATTACCCGTGACTGCTGCACATGCCCGTGTCTGTTCCTGTACTAGCGTCATATCCCCTTTTTTGGAGCATTGGAAGGATAACTCATTTCCCAGAGCATAACGTGCTCAGGGGCAATAGTTACCTTCACCACAGAGAGAATTAACACTAGGTGGTATAATTTTGGAAATATGTAGTAAATACTTGCAGCAAAAACTCAGATCTCAGAATCCCTTAGTGACGAAGGACAAAGAGTCAAGCTCAGAGTTGGTGGCCCAGAGCTGCTAGTTCACTGTTCTACACCATTGGTTTGCAGAATCCCCATGCAGTTCATCTTCCTTTTTCTTTTCCTGTCCTTCCTTCTCCTTTCCACCTGTCATTATGATCTGATCAACTTAGCATCTCAGCTGTATTACCCTTCTTGTCCTTTGCATTGCATTTACTTATGATTGCATTTGGATCACTTTTTTTTGACTCATCATAACTAAAAATGAAAATGTTTAAATGAACTACATTATATCATTGCCTTGCATAAGCATACACTCTTCTTTGTTTTTCTTGGAAGTTCCTAGGATACTTGTCTTTGGTTTGTTTTATTTGCCCCTCTATAATTCACAATTAGAATTTATTTTACTTCGAAGGTTTTGAGGATGTATGAAAGCTGTAAGTAGGTGTAAACTCCTGCAACTAACCATGTGTTTACATTTTTCGCGGTAGCATAATAGGTAGACCTCATTTGAGATTATGCCATTTGTGATAAACCAAATAAAAAGATAAGGTTAAAGCTCACTTCTAAATACATGAACTCTCTAATGGCATTTATTTTCAAACTGTTTCACAGCAAATCTTAAGACTGAGACTGATGCTTGTCTCCCCGGGTAAGTTTCATTTTTACATACTGTTATAAAAATTGCTTTAACTGAAAAAAAAGTGCTTGAAGGAATGTCTGAGAAATACTGAGATAAATAGCTACACTGCTTTGAATGGATGGTTGCTTGGCACTAGTGCTTTTCTTTCTGAAGGGATCTTGCAAGGCTCTTGTGTTTGAAACACTTGTGATTAGAAATTATATTATCATAAGCATGCCAGTGTCTCAGGCATACAAATTTCATTGAGTTAGGAATGTACTGCAGAATGGCATGCAGCTGGACTTCGAGTTACTGACCACAGCCCTCAGAGGTCAACAGTTCAGATGATAGTTTTCAATCTATACTACTTTCTGCTTATGTCATTCACAGTTCCTCAGTTTGTCTGCGAAGATGCTATGGGAGACAGTCTTGAAAGCCTTACTAAAGTTGAAATAAACAACAGCCACCTCTCTCTCCTCATCCACAGAGCTAGTCATTTTGTTGTGCAAGGCTACATGGTTTATCAGGCATGACCACTCCTTCGTAAATCGATGCTGACTACTCCAGTCACCTTTCCTTTCATGTGTTCATGTGTTTCGAGAAGATTTCCAGGGTTCTTTGCTCCATCAGCTTCTCTGGGGCTGAGGTGCAGCTGACTGAACTGTAGTTCTCTGGATCCTACTTCTTGCCTTTCTTGAAGGTAGGAGTGACATTTGCCTTCTTCCAGTCCTTCAGGAACTTCTCTTGATCACCATGACCTTTCAAAAGTAATCGAGATTTGCTTCACAGTGACATCAGACAGCTTCCTCAGCATTTGCAGGTGTATCCTACAAAAGAAAAGACCCCAGTGACTGGAAAAAAGGAAACATCACACCCATTTTTTAAAAGGGTGAAAAGGAGGACACTGGGAATTACCAACCAGTCACCCTCACCTCAAGGTCCAGTAAGATCATGGAATAGAACCTCCTGGAAATCATGTCAAAACGTATGGAAGAGAGAGGTGATTAAAGACAGCCACTATGGCTTTACCAACGACAGATTGTGCCTGACTAATCTAGTAGCTTTCTACAATGGAGTGACTGCATCTGTGGACAAAAGAAGAGATACAGATGTCATCTACCTGGATTTGTGTACAGCCTTTGATATTGTCTCCCACAACATTCTTGCTGCTGAATTGGAGATATGGGTTTGATAGATGAACTGTCAGATGGATAAGGAATTGGCTAGATGGTCGCATCCAGATACTTGCAGTCAACTGCTTCATGTCCAAGTGGAAACCAGCCATGAGTGGTGTCCTTCAAGGGTCTGTACTGGGACCAATACTATTTCATGTCTTCATCAATGACATACATAGTGGGACTGAGTGCACCCTCAGCAAGTTTGTGGATCACACGAAACTGAGAGGTGCAGTTCATACACGAAAGGGAAGAGATGCCATCCGGAGGGACCTTGACAGGCTTGAGGAGTGGGCCCATGTGAACCTCATGAAGTTCAACAAGGCCAAGTGCAAGGACCTGCACCTGGGTCAGGGTAATCCCCAGTAGCAGAACGAACTGAGAGATGAATGAATTGAGAGCAGCCCTGAGGAGAAGGACTTGGGGATACTGGTGGATGAAAAATTGGTTGCGAACTGGCCATGTGCACTTGTAGTCCAGAAAGCCAACCATATCCTGGGCTGCATCAAGAGAATTGTGGCCCAGCAGGTCGGGGGAGGTGATTCTGTCCCTTTGCTCTGCTCTCGTGAGACGCCACCTGCAGTACTGCATCCCGTTCTGGGGTTCCCAGAACAGGAAAGACTTGGACCTCTTGGAGTGGTTTCAGAGAACAGCCACGAAAATGATCAGAGGCATGAAACACCTCTCCTATGAAGAGGGGCTGAGAGAGTTGGGGTTGTTCAGGCGGGAGAGGAGAAGGCTTCAGGGACATCTTATTGCAGCCTTTCAATATAAAAAGGGGGCTTATAAGATGGAGAGAGCCTTTTTGCTATGGCCCATAGTGATAGGACAAGGGGCAATAGTTTTAAACTGAAAAGAGTAGATTTAGATTGGACACAAGGAAGAAATTTTTTATGAAGAGCATGGTAAGGCATAGGAGCAGGTTTCTTAGAGACTTTGCAGATGCCTCATCATTGGAAAATTTCGAAGTTAGTTTGGATGGGGCTTTGAGCAATGTTATCTAATGAAACATACCCCTGCCCATGGAGGAGGGGTTGGACTAGATGATCTTTCAAGATCTCTTCCAACTCAAACTATTCTATGATTCTATTAGATCCCATGGACTTGTGTATGTCCAGTTCATTTAAGTGTTCTGTAGCCTGATCCTCCTCCACTGAGGATAAGTATTTCCTGCTCTGGTCTTGGGTACCCCATAAGATCGTAGCCTGGCAACTTCACACAGACCTCTAATTCCTCTTCTTTGTTCCCTGTGCTTCCTGACTTAGTGTAGAAGAACTCCAGATGGGCACTCAGTCTTGCTGATTTTCTAGAAAACGAACAAGAGCTTCTCCTATTGTGTAATCCTGTAGGCACTTCATTATTTACTTGCCTACACTTGACATTAGCCCCTTTCAGGCCAGCATTGTTGACTATAAGGTCTCTCCTGTCCACATGATCTGACAGCCTTTGCTTGCCATCCCAATCCACCCTCACATGATTGTGGGTCATCATCTCCCTCCCCGTCATTCCTAGTTTAAAGCTCTCCTCATAAGGCTGGCTGGCCTCTTGGTGAAGTTGTGTCTTCCCCATATAGTCAGGTAGATCCCATCTCTTCCTAGCAGTCTGTGATCATCAAAGAGGCTTCCTTGGACAGAGCTCCCCACCTCCTATCTGCCACCAGGGCACTGACTTTATTCTGTAGTGGAGCAGGAGCTGTCTTATTAAAAATTTCCTGCCAGAAATTATGAGCTTCCAGCCTTTGCCATCGTGGGAATCTCCATTTCGCTACTCAATAAGCACAGATCCTTCCTGCTTCTCTTTCAGTGTTGCTAGGGGATCAGGCTCTTGTATCCTGTAGAGTCCCAGAGAAGATCTGTTCAGTTGCTTTCTCGTCATCCCTGATGCTGTGCAGCCTGCTGACCTCCTCCCACAGCTCCTTTACTCAGCAACACAGACCCTCCCCTGTGCTCATGTCCTGCAGGTAAGAAGCGCATCATCCTTGACCTCAGGATCAACAAGAGGCCTCAGGCATCCTTGTGGCCCCAGGTCTGCAGAGCTACATCTGTTCTTTGGAGCTCCAAGTGGGTTGAGGTCTTCATTGAGCCAGAATAGTTGCTTCAGTGGGTACTGGGGACTCTGCTCTGTAGTGTGTCTACCGCTGCTGAGTATGTGTACACTGTCCTCAGCAGAGCTTAGTGCTCCCATCTGCACAAATGCTGTCCCTTTGAGATCCACTCTAGATCCAGTACTTGTGTTGGAACCTCCCTAGAACCTGTTGAAATGGTGCATGCCCTCCCTAGTCAAGAGTCACTTGAACAAGAACTCAATACTCTGATCAAGTTTCTGGGGAAGCTGAAAGCTGCCCTCTGAGGATGGGTCTGAAATTACTGAACCAATCCTGAATAGGAAGAAAAGTGACATAGTTTTAATTCAAAATTGACTAAAATGCAATAGCTTGGTGTAAGACCACTCATGATATCCACCTACAACAGACTAACAGAAAAATGAAAGACAGGAAAAGACAGAGCTGATCAGTAGGAATTGTAACTGCTTTAGGAGGGTTGATAGTATTACTTTAGCATTGCTAATCAAAAGTAGTTGGGCCATGGTGCTAAAGCACTAGTGTTTACAATACCTGTAACTTTTTAATTTTGAAAACTTCCTGTCTTTTTATTTTCTATTACTAATTGTGTTACATGATAGTAACCTTCAAGAAATAATTTATAAAAATTAGGCTGATTTTGAATGTTGTTAAATAATGCTAATTTGGTGCTCTCTCTTACACTTATGCTCTACCAGCATTTTAATGTTTGTGGAGTAAATGAAGAATTTCTAAACAGTGCCAGAGGGGCATCATGTTAATTCTTTGAGAGAGAAAATCCTTACAATTTTAGTATGCCTTGAGCACTGCTGGTTTATGATAAGGTCTTTGTAGAGCTGCAATAAAGATGATGGCTTAGTTAAAATACTGTCAATATACTTGGTTAGGAAATGAAAACCCCAGTCTTTCATGGATGGTATTTAAATGCGTGAATCTTCCTATTCTTCCTTAAAAGAATTTCAGTGTATACGTGGGTAATCTGTTATGATGGTTTTATTTTTGGTGTAATTGTGTTTGAATATACAAATATCACCAGGATTAAAAGTCAGCCCTCTCTGAAGGAGTCCTGTTCTGAGAGGAACATGAATATACATTGGGATGAACAAATATCATTGCAGATATCTTTTTAAATTCAAGTGTAAATACAGATGCCTATGCTCGTATAATACATGTAAAAGTATGTTCTACTAAATATCTTCATGCTTTGTGAAGGGAGTCAATAATAGACAAAGCTGAATAGATTATTAAATAAATAATCAAGATAAGTAATTTAAGATTCTTGTTGTAGATTCTGTGTTCCATTGCACGTTCTTTGCCTATAGGTTTCAGCAAAGGGTGCTAATGGCATGTGGCACTAATACAGAGAAGGCACTACTTAGTTTACTTTCCAGTGACTGCTTTTGACTGCAATAGGCCATTTGAAATGTATGCAGGTAGTAAGTGCAGCGGGAGCACAAGGATTTATTTGACTGTCCAGGAAAGAGGAGTTCAACTATCTTTTTGTGGATCTCTCATCACGTGTAAAATACAGGTGTAAAGTAATTTGATCAAAGCTGAGCAACAGCACACCAGCAACACTGTGACAGGAGCTTTAGATATAGCAGTATGTTATGTATCATCATTTTTTCTTCCCACTAAAACCTAATGGGATGCTATAGCTTTGTATCCCTGTTGATAAGGCCTTGTACACTTTTTGTATGACAATGTGTATTTTGAGTTTGCTGCCCTTCTGGGCTATACAAATAAATATTTTGAAGATAGACATGAGTGTCCTCATTTTAAAAGTTTCCTTTTCCATCAAGAACACTTTTTCTGGAAGTAGGATCCAGGGTTTCAGATAGAGATGATACGGTGAACTGTGATGCTTTTCTTACCTCTGTAATTTCAATATACTAAATTGTAGCTATGTTGATTTGTACTCCCAGGTCTTTGAATGCTTTAAAAAAACCCTCACTCTTGATATATCTAAAGTATTGCTGAAGATTGTTATATCTTCTGTCATACCTCCCTATAATATTTTTTAAAGTCACTTAAGCAGTCAGTTGCAATATGAGTTGTCTGTATGCCGATGTTTTCCACAGATTATGTTGGCTCACAGTCATCCATTTATATGTATTGAGCCTTCAGACAGATATTGAACATGGATGTTATGTTGCTAACAGTTCCACTGGTTCCTACAAATGTTGTTATTATTTTCCTAACTTCTCTGGTGCTGTGTCTTTGACCTTCTATTTATTTGGTATATTACAATGATTCTGCCACTGTGATGTAACGCTACTGCTATTCTCCAGATACTGTCAGGTACAGTGTTTTTCCACATGACAGTGTGGACAATATTGTCCTGTGACAAGACAATAATTTTATTTTTTCTCCTCTTATGCAAGAGGTTTTTGTGAGCCAGAATGACAAAACTAACATCTGAAGAGCTGACATTTTTTTTCAATGTCCCATTAATCTTTATGAGATAAATGCTTGGCAGATTCTGAAGACAGAGCATGTTAAAACAGAGACAGTTACAATATTAATATAAAACGTAGTAAAAATGTAATTTAAAAAAAAAAAAAATACATCCAAGTGACACATTGAAAAAGGCGAATACCATTAGGTTCATTTTACATACAGAGAAACAGACTGGAAAAGTATTGGGACTTGCCCAAGTTTGTGCATGAGATTTTAAGGAGCCAAATTCACTTTCCTAATTTTCTATGAAAAAGATAACTTGACGCTTAGTTAGCTCTGCCACAGAATCACAGAATTGCTGAGGTGGGCCGTGACCTCTGGAGTTCAGATAGTCCATCCCCATGCTCAAACAGGGTCAGCTACAACAGGTTTCCCAGGAAGTTTAAACTCATTAGTCATTCGTTGAGGCTAACGTGATTTTCTTACCTGGAATTCAGTACTTCAAAAGATTAGACTTCACTGTTAGCAATAATTTGTGCTATGCTACCCCTTTCTATTGTAGTTAGATATGGCTAGTTTTCATATTTCTTCTGTGTTTGCTGTTTAGGAAAACTCAATGAGCACAGAGTAGCAATCAATTAAAAGTAAATAGGTATCTATGACAGTTTAAAAGAGTCCCAAAGAGGATGACAGGAGAATGGTACAAGACAATAAATTATCTATGGCTGGAGAAAATTAATCAAGAACCTCCAGTTCCCTCTGTCCCCACATGCAGGTGCTCAATTACAGTACCTCTAAGAAGAGGCAGGAGACCAATAACCAAACATCTGTGACAGAAATGAATTTAACTATTAGGAAAGAAAGTCTTGAAAACATATAAACACTCTGAAGTAACCAAAGCAAACTACAGTACAATGTACATTTGCTTTGTACAATGCCTTTTATTATACTATTTCCCAAAACTCTTCATATAATTAAATAATATAAATGCTACAGAGTACAAGTGAAATATAGCAGCAGTAGTTAGATTTTCTAATAGAAGAGGAATATGCAATCATAAACTAATTCAAAGAAGTAAAAAAATTAGAAAAACAGAGATAGAGAAATTCAGAGAATGATGAAAAGTTAGTAAGTTAGGTCTTGGCATTGGACCATTAAAATGAGTGGAAATTACTACATAGTCCTCAACAGAAGCAGTGTAACTCCAAAGGGTAACAATAAGTTTGCAGAAGGCAATGGAAGCGTTGACAGAGAACAGTAAAGACAAAGATAATGACAGTGATTGTTCAGAAGAGGGAACAGGAAGAAGAGTAAATAGATATGTGAGATCCTTAAAGAATTTTGGAAATAATTGCCTGTCTTATTACTGGTTTTCTTCATTTTGATGCCTGCGTAATGCAGATGAAATAGGTGAATAGAATTAACAGTCCCATCCCAGTTTAAAACATAGAAAGACCTAACAATACCATTCAAAATGGTTCCTAAAATGACTGCTGATCCATATACGTGCAGGAATAGTCCTTTCTATTCCATTTGTACCTCTGCTGTTTTATAAAGCAATAGTGCATGAATCTACCTGGAACATTGCTTGTGAGTTTTGAGACTCCCAGGGCTAATTCAGGGGGTTGCTCATCTGGTTGCTTCAATGTTAAAACACAGTTTGGCTGCTGCTACTGCTATTGAAGACCATCTCTGTTTGACTCCTGACAAATGAGGTAGGTAGTAACTTATGTAACATAGTTGTACTTACTCACCTATTTTGATTTTATTTTTTAAATTGACTAAGGAACAAGGTAGTCATTCCTATAGGGTTTTTATGTATCTTGTCTTTATATAGACATACATATATATGTAATTAAATTCAAAGCTTATTTCTTAGTTTCTTTAGATGATACCATCTATGGTTCTAGTTCAGTATTATTTTGGGCAGGTTCTTCAAAAACATTCCATAAGACTGAATGATCTGTCGTTTTTCCTTTGCATTGATATTTCTCCCTCCAAAACACTTTGTCATACTCTTCCCTTTTTTTAATTAGTAACCACATCGAGGTGGACGAGTCATTTCTCTGGTGAAATATAATTCTCTTTCATTTCTTTCTAAGGATCCCAGAAAGAATCATCCCTCTCTATTCTCATTATAGCTTATAAAACTATTATTTTCCTTTTAGGCAAAACGGGGCCTTAGTAGATGTCATCAAAACCTTACTACTGCACTGAGGTAATCATAAGATTTATTTCTACTCTATTCAGTTAATGAATCTCACTAATAGATTCATTTGAATGAAAAAGGGTTATGGCCTGTAGCTGATGAAGGTACAAGACCCAATTCCCTATTGTTTGACACAAATGATGTCAATTAAAAACATACAGAAAAAGGATAAACTACTATCAGAACAAATTATTTTTGAGGAATGCAAGTGACCACCTGGGATGAGATTCAGCAGGCACAGGTCTCCTACGTTAACAGATTTCATGTCCACAGGCAGATTTTAGATGCCTATTAAGTATGTTTTATTAAATGCACTTTCACCAGTTTTACGATTATTTTGTACAGGTATTTTTAAATATCTTTTATTTATAATAGGAACTTCAGAATGTAACTAAACAGTCTTCACATCTCCTTTACTTTTTCAGCATAATTTATTTTTACCTATTTTAGTAATGTCAGTAATGTTGCTTTTTCTGAATAATACATACCTCTCATCCTTCAGAATGTGGATCTACTTATACTGCATTTTGTTTTATTTAACTTACATTTTTAAATTTCTTCATCCTTCCTGTTAGTCTGTGTAAATTAGCTTCATGTTGAAGAGTACGCAATTTCACAATTAACTTGTTTTTGTCTGGTTAACAGTAGATCAATTTTTCTGATTTCACCAAAATAAAGTAAAAAGCATCTTTTAATTTTATTTGGCATTTTCAAGCAAGGTTTCAATGTCACTCGATGAAATTAAGAAGCTGTCATTGCTTATACGTAGTTAGAGACTTTCACAATTATTCCTCAAAGATCAGTTTCAAGGGGTACTAGGGACCTAAAATAAGACTCATAAAGCCTCAAAAAATATGTCTATTGTGTCTTAAGTGTGGCTCCAGGTCCTTCTCCAAACTTGCATAGTGCCATTTTTGAGTGATTCTGGGATGTAGTAGAAGCGTTCTTGTAATTTCATTTCTCTTCCTGCAGCACTGATGGGCCAGATAATGGCATGGCCCTGACTTTGTCAATTTCAAGTCTGTTTTATATGTGTATTCAAAAAGACCCTTGGAGTGATGCCGTATGGTGAATATGGAGCAGATAAGTTGGTTTGGGCTATTTTGTAGAACTGAATACCACATGCTGCAAGTCACTTTGAATACATATGGAACTGATCAATAGGGATTTTAGAATCATTTTAAGTTATACAGAGTGTAATGGATTTAAACAGTATGGAGTGCTTGCCAAGGAGCATGCACTATCCTTCCTGTGGACCTGATCTTCACTGAGCAGTGCAAGTGTACACTACTATGCAGTGTATTACTATGTAAAGAATTCTTTGCTTAGTATCTGCCTATATGTAAAAAAATTTAAAATTCAATGTACATGTCCAGCCTGAAATGTCCTTGTTGTTCTCATTTCCTTTTTTTTTGCGCATACAAAACCAGAACTGCTCAGTCTAAGAAAGCCCACTTACACCTTACTGCGATCTAGAAAGCAGGAGCCCAACCAAGCTGAATTAAACCTATAATAAAATGCTGTTGAATCTGCTTTCTTTTTAAAGTCTGATTGGAATAAATTTTTTCCTACCTTCCTCATTTTTCTCTCCCCTGTTAGGCAGGGCAATCATTGGAAAAATAGAAGTTCTTAGTCCTTCTGATTTTTTAGCACAAAGGAGACAAAACCCAACATTGCCACCTGCCAGGAGTGCCACCTAAAATCTCAATTTACAGGGTGTGCAGCAAAGGGTGAGTCAAGTGGAGTTATGCAGAGATATGGATCCATGTTCCTGTCAATGCTGCACCACTGTACCACTGTAACATTGCAGAATGGCAGGAAATGTGCAGGATCAGGAAGAGCATTCTAAGGAAGAATAGCTTACCAAGTGATCATCATAGGTTTTTGTCTGCTAGCTTTTGTTTATGTATTTTTTTTTTTTGAATAGTCTTTGGGCAAACCCAGCAAACGATTCTGAATGAAGAAAAGAGAATTCCTTAGGGTTCAGAAGGGCTTGACCCCATGTTTTTCTCATGGCAAGCACTGTTCCTTCTTCCAAAATGTAAATGTACCTTAAGTCCTATCCAGGAGATCTCATTCTTTGGAAGAACAGTAATTGCAGTCCAGGCCCAGAAGAGAATTTCAGACCTGAATCCAAGATGAAGAAGCGTGCTTAGGTTTTTGGGACCCCAGTTCCAGACACAGCATTGGCTTTTAGGCTAGTTTAGTGACAGCATTTCCTTGTGTTTTATTTCTGGCTTCTTGATCATCATATGTTTTTTTCATTACTGTTCTGAGATGTTCTTCATGCCTTGTACATAAGTTATGTGCGCTTACTTAGCTCTGAGATTTCATTCTGGGAACCAGACCTAAAATTAAACCTATATGTATCTAAGTTAGATAGACACTTAAGTCTTTTATTGCATCTAGTCCTTAATAACATGGCATATAACACAAAAGAAATGGTATAGAAAAGATTACCCCCACAATATTTTGTGGTGGTAGACAATGCCCCCCTGTTTCGCAAGGGTGATTCATAATATCTAGTTTGTGTATTTAAGTTTATTGAATTGCAGTTTGACTCATCTGCTTGATAGAATACATGTTTCTGGTCTGATTAGGAAACAGGTTCTATTCTGAGAGATTTCTGCCACTTCTTCAACATTTCCTATCAGCTAATAAACTTCATTGCTTGATTGATAAATTATGTGATTCAACAATACGTATCCCTATTTATAATTTCCCAATCAAAATTCTAGAATTAGTACCAGCTGTAGTTTGTTCCATTTATTTTGTATCTTCGGGGTGTCCCATATTGTCAACTTAGTTTTTATGTCATCATGAAATAGTACAGATATTCTTTCTTTGGTGGATAATTCTGTATTTTTTTTTTCAGTCTACAGTCAGATACCCTAAATTATACCAGAGTTTCCTTTGTGCTTACTTGAAGGAGCTGGACAAAGAGCTTATAAAAGTGTTTGGATAGGACCCTAGGCAGCCAGGGCCATGGAATGGAACTGTTCCATTCTTTCTTTAGAGCATACTGAAAGATAACAAAATCAATCTTTATATCTTTCAATCTTTAAAGCTGTGTTTTGTCAGAAACATAACAAACAAAAAAACCCCAAATAAACTCACACTAGGAAAAAGAGTCTTGCTTTTCACCCAGCAACTCTTAAATTGAGCAATTTTTATACAGTCTGGATCCCCCTTGTTCACATCTGCTGTAAGAAAGTTCCTTGTTTTTCTTACAAATCTCTTGGCTCCATTTATATTTTAAATTCCCCATTTTCTGTGTTTTTCTCTGCCTGCTTCACTCTGTATTTCAGATATTTCTTCCAGTGGAGGTTGCTCAGTCACTCTTGAGAAAAGGCTGACTCTTCTGGGGCAGGAGTCAATCTGGTCCAGAGTAAAACAGGCATAACAAGGCACAAAGTAAAACCTCCTCCCTTAGCCCCAGCTACTTCAGTTTTTAACAAACATCATAATGCTCACATAGTAAGTTATACCAAATGAATAACATAAATATTCCTTTTGTCACAACAACTTACACACTTATTTACAAATCTAGTGAATTTTCATTTGCTTTACTTCTGATTGTTTGTGGAAAATTACTGAGCTTAGAGCCTAAATTTGTCCTAGTGCACATACAAATCTTTCTTTGCCAGAAAATAATGGAGAAATTGTCTAACACTTTCATTTGTGAGAAAGGACTGGAAAAGATGTTTTTTTTTCCTAAGAATCTGAAAAACAAAAAAATGCTGAAAAAGGAATTACTACAGGTGGAAAGAATTCTACTCTCAAAATTGTTTGGGTTTTTTTTGTTTTTGTTTTTGTTTTTTTAAACTGTGTAAACCACATTTTCTGTACGTAGAAACATTTTCTTTCGTTTTCACAAATATTTGTAATTGTATTCTTCTCCACTGTAGCAATAGCCAATGTATGTTAGTAGCTATGCTATATGTAAGTGACAATATTCAGTATCAGTTGTCAAAATTAGTAGCTATTTACATAACACAGACCTTCTGCTTCTCTACTTAAGAAAATGAAAACTGATTTTTTAAAACTACTTGACTCCAGTGTTTTCTAAAATGGTATTTCTTTAAATTACATCATCTTAAGAACCGTGTCCCTTACCAGGAATAGAAGCTTTTGAAAGTCTTAGCCATGTTGATGAAACCATTATTCATGGAGTAAAGGACAAATTAAAAAATTAAATTTTTTGTCTGAAGTGATTGCAGAAGAAATTTTCTGCTTTTTGCTTGTGCTTATGTTTACAAACATATCTTAAATCAGCCAAAGTCTGTCACTGAGAGGGTATTCTGGATACAGTCTTGCCACATAAACCCAGCCATGGCACAATGTTGTTATTAAGATAGTAGATATGACCATCTATATCGAAGAAAATGGCTTTTCTTGTTGTATTGGAAAAGACTGACAACGTACTCTGCTGTGTGATCTTTCTGGGGAAAGCAGGGTATCTGCTAATCTGAGGATTGTACCCCAGGTTCTGATGTATACTTACTTATAGACTCCCCCAGCATCGGCAAGAATAGCTGAATAGCATTTACGGGTTTCTCACCCTGCTACTTCTTCCAGCACTCATTTCTTCTTATCACAAACTTCAGCGTGCCCTGGCCTCTCTATAATGCAGATAAATAAACTATCCTTCCCTATAGCAGATTGCAGTTGTTCAAAGAGACACATTTCCTACCATCAAGACAGTATCTTCCCTAGAAGTAACATACACAGAATCATCTTGCAGCATAAAACTACAGCTGTCTTACTGAGACTAAGGAGCTGCGTTAATTTTTTCTCCCTCTAAATCAGATAGACCTCACCAGGGAACTCATTATCTTTGAGGAATCACTCTAAAAATAAGTTTTGTTATGTTGGATCTCACCTTGCTCATTCTCTCCATCTCTGCCATCAATATGGTGAGAGGATCATTGATTGCATCAGTTTTGTCCTGTTTTTTTTGTCTCCCGATGATACGATTGAAGCTCTCAAAGTTTGTTTTGAGAAAGGGAAAAGCAAAGGAAAATTTTACTGAGTTTTGGAAAATATTAGATTCCAAAATTGTGGAGATGCAAAGGATTTTTTTTCTTCAAGTATGGATAAGCAAAATGTCAAAATTTGCTCCTGAACATCCTACATTTATGCAAATAAAAACAAGAGGGTCTTGATATGAATTACGAATCAAGAATTTTAGAAACTGAACACACATCCAACTTTGCAGATGGACTCCAAACTATGACAAGACTTGCTCAAATCTCCAGAATATAATGTCTGAACTTTTTCAGAGGAACTACGCCCAGATTTGGATTTGAGTTCAGCAAATGGAGCCCATCTGTATTTTAAAATCACATTACATGAGTGTACAGAGTGAGTGTGAGAGTAGAATGCTTGATAAGGGTTGCTAGCACCCTGAAACAAAATACATTTTCTAAACCTGTGTGCTCAAAGAAAAACTTGACAGGAGACACCCTAATGGGAGTTTGAACCTGCACAAATATGCCACCTCTAACTTCCACACTGTTTGCAAAAATAAACTGACAGACCTGACTGGCTTTTCCTGACATAGCTTTAAAGCAGGGCAATGTTTCAGAGTGCATTAGCATAGACATGCAATGGCAGGACATGCTTGATTTAAAGTTGTTTTTTTTTCTGGATTTTGGTTTGGGGTTTTTTTGTTTGTTTATTTCGTTTGGGTTTGGGTTTTTTATTTTTATCCTTTTTTATCACTTATGGTGCAGAACCTGCTCCTGCTCATCATTCTTTTTTAATCTGGCCCAACGATGAAACACACAACTGGGGCAAGCTTGGCAGTTGAAGGATCCAGATGCTAAACTCCAGGATTAATTTCCCTAGCAGAGGCATCTGGGAGTCAGATCCTCTCCCCTGGCTTTCCTGGCAGCTTGGTTTAACCCCCAGCAATCCAAGAGGCTCATTTTTGTGCTAGACTGGGAGTTCAGTTATCCTGGCAGGTAAAAGACTGCCAGATTGACTTTGTCAAATGAAGGAATTTCTATTTAAATATCAGTGCCTTGATTTTCCCAGTGATGGGAGCTCAGTCATTGAAGACTTCTGTATTTGCTAATGACGCTTCCTTTTGGCATCTCCCTCAGAATGCGACACAAGCAGGAAGTTGACATTAGCAAGTGAGAACAATGGAGGGGGGGGAATCCAGCGGTGACACTGTGACATTAAAACAGCAAATGCAATTCTGATCCATGAAGAGTGAAAAATCAAAGTAGTTTCATTCATGTAGAAATATAAAATCAGTGTAAATTATATCAGATCAGCATCATTTGACCTTCACTTGTTGCCCTTTTTTTTTTTTTTTAAGAAGGGTCTTCCTTTATACTTGATGACAGGGAAATAATTTGCAACAGAACTGCAGAATGAAGAAATTTTGCATTCTTCCAGTAAACCTTTTCCCCTTGTAGCAGTAGTGTTTCATGAAAAGTAAGCCCTAAATATTAAACTTAATTCAAATTCTAAATCTTGTACATTGTAGTTGCATTGAGTATTAGTCATTAGAAGCCCTAAAACAGTATAAACACATTATGGATTTCCAGTGAGAGTATGAGAGTAATGCATTAGCTTTTTAAAAATAATTTATTTTTATTTTTATCAAGCAATGCAGGTTGAAGGTGCACTACACTGTATGTGACAAGCTTGTTGTTTCACAAAAATATAATTAAGGATAGAATTAAAATGAATCAGAATGAAAGTGCAACTACCACAGAAAAATGCTTATCACCACCTATATATAATATAGTGAATGCTCAGTTTCACATTTGAAAACAGTTCCTTTTATATGACCATATGTAAACTAATAACACACACTTCTCTAATATCACATCAACTACTGGTTAAAACAAGCAAAAGAAAAAGCCCCAAATACAGTGTGCATCTCAAAACCAGGCAGGGTTATGTTGAAATAATTTTTCCTCTTCCTGCTAATGAGTGCTTCAGACCCATTTTACATCTACTGATGAATACTAACTTTAAAAGAGGAAATTCAGCAAGCTCTGTAGAACAGTGGGAAAAACTCAAAGTGAAAAATTAAAATTAAACTCCACAATCAACATTTTCACCACAGAGACAGAAGGTGATCTTAAATGTTACATTTGTTTTAAAGATTTATTCTGCTGTTTCTAATAGCATTCTTGACCAAATGATCACCAGAAGTGCTATGTGGGAGGGGAGTTAGAATCCAGCTTGGGCAGAAGAGGGAGAAGGCTACAATTTGGGATTTGTCCTTTGGTTTTCTGGATGAGTACAGAGTATAGAAATAAATCCGTTATCCTGAAGGCAATGAATGAGCTTATACACATTGTTTCCACATTTGTGCTGTATGCACATTTCGACTAGCATGCAGTCAAGGTCAGATGGATTTTATTTAACAGATAATAATCATGTGTATGCATTGTAAGTAGTGTATTTGCTTATGTGTTGATCTGAAAAGTGATCTGTGAGTTTTTTGGCTGCAATCAAGCTCTAATATGATGCCAAGATCCATGACCTATGGTTCATTGGTGGGAGCACAGGTCTTACGGTTGTTTGTGAGCAATCAATTACATGCTCTTGATTAGAGAATTTTGGAGTATGGTTTTGGTCAAGGCCTTGTCAAGTGAAATAGACCTAAGAAATGATGGATCAGCAGAGGGATTAAAGTCTGGTCTAAAGAAATACATTGAAGTGTCTCTGGGGATAATCAGACCTTTATTCCAATTAAGGAAAAGTCAGCAGTATTATATATGCAAAAAGAGCATGAACAGTCTCTAACCTGTGTTCATGTCACCTTGTAAAATTAAAGTTTTCTTGCCTGGGGCAGGATCCTTTACAGCAGGTATGCTGCAAAGTGGTATCAAGCCATCTGACATAATTTCTTATGGGTCCCCTCAAGCACCGCCATTATGGGTGAGATCTTGACCCCATTGGAATCAAAGACAAAATTCCCACTGACTCTCTTGGGGCCATGATTACAAGGTTTTACCTTACAATCAAATTTTATTTGATTTGCATTAGATGTGAGTATTTGCAGATTGAGTTGAATGGGAGAAAGTAATTCCAATGTTTCTCATTGAAAGGGATTTAACAGTTAATTGTTTAGTTTTACATAATCTGTAGTTTTAATAATCCATAGTCAGTCTCAGGTATAGGAAAGCAGACATAAGCAGTTACAAAATCTTGGTGGGAAAGATGCCCCATGATTTTTAATTTTTAGGATTTTTTTGTCCTTTCTTTAAAAACTACTGCAACTCGCATTGATTTTTATTTTAGAGCATCCTGGCAGTAGTGTTAGAAAACTTGCAGAGAATATAAAGTCTCAGTTAGTTGGGGCCTCTTAAGGATATCACTTTTATCGAATAAGACAAGAAAAAGCCTTGTCACTTTTTAAGTACGAGTTTCGGAGTTTGTAACAGGAGGCATGAAGTCAATGCAAATGCTTCATCACATCAGGACAGTGAATTATTCCAGATATTTGAAGCACTGAAATAACTATTTAGCAGTGACATTCATTAAAAAAAGGACACAGGTTGCGATATCACAGTAGAATTATTTAATTTAGTCATATCATTTTTAAAAATAAGAATTTGAAGATATGTTCGTCCATCAGGTCATTAAGGCATATAATCTCATTGTTTAATTTAGAGATAGTACGTTGTCTCTAAACAATGTTGTTACTATGCTTTTATTCATTTATATGGGTACAGCTGATATCCTTGCTTGGCAAATTGCTCTATGAGACACTCTGTAGATCAATATAATTTTCAGTAAAACCTTGCTACAAAAAAAAAAAAAGCGTATGATTAATCCATGGAAGCCTGTAAAAGCTGTAGGAACTCTTCTTGAGAGACATAAATTGCTTCTTTTATCCAAATACATAAACAAATTGGTTTGAATGAAGGAACATTCAGAACAATGGAAAACAAACCAGTCATTTTTCATTGAAAAACTGTAAAATTTTGTACCAAACTAAGTGACATTTATCTTATCATATTCATGTCTGTTTCTAAAACATTTGAGAGTCTCAATATTTTTTTGAATTAGATGCTTGCAGATATGGAGTTCTGTCATGCTGATTGGAAAACAATAGTTCATCTGACAAAGCAGTCATACTAGACTCTGTTTATGGAAGAACTGGAAGGTATGGTGACTAAACATCAGTAAGTAGGCCTGATTTTTCTGAAAGGAAACCTTACACAACATCTCTGTGGTTGTTCAGCTGGTTCTTCTAAGGTTTTGTAATATTCTGTACTGAACATCAAACAGTCTTTGTTTTTCAAATTTTTATCAAAATCTAAAGTTGTTTCTGGCCAATAAAATTATATAATCAAGTGTGCCTTTGGTATTTAGAAACTAGAGGCAATAGCCTAAAAGATGAAAGAATTTGGAAGCTTTTTCGCTTTCTTCTGTTTTATATTCTGGAAATCGAAAGGGCCTTTGTGTGTGTGTTTTAATAGAATGCTCCTTGCTTAGTTGTACCTGAGAGGGATTGTCAGTGAAAAATGTTAACTTATGAACTGTTTCTGATCAAAGAATTACACTGCATCTCCTTCTGTTCCGTGTTTTTAATTCGGACTTTAGTAGACTATGTCTCCCTTTTGGTCGGTCAAGTGCTGTTAAACCCTGTTTTGAGTTCTGTGTGTTCTAAAACTGAATTTCTTCTTTAATTCTCTTGAAATATGCAATCAGTTGTGGAATGTGAAAGTAGAAGTATTTAAGATATGTATGGCATGTTTTGTCTTAGGAAAGAAACGTAAGGCCAACAGATTTGACAGTAGTCAATGTACTTTCTTTGCCTGTCGAACCTTGACACTATCTCCCTGCACAACACCCTTTAGTAAACTCTTAAATTGAAGCTTGAGTTGAAAACCCTGTAGCAGAGGTTGTGTCCTTATGGGTTTTTTACCAGAAATCTAATCTAAAGCTATGAGGCTAATCAAATTATTATTTATAAGGATGTTGCTATGCTTCATACTTTATATAAATATTAATCTATAGGAAACAGTGCATAAAATCTAGCCAGAAAAAAAATTATCATCAATCCTATGCCTGTATATGTTCAATTATTGCCAAAATATTATTTTTATTTTTGTGCATGTGTTTGTGTCATTATGTTCTTTTTATATGTCATTATTAGGGCATCTGTCTTCCAGTAGTGCCATTTCTAAGGAGTGAATATCTGTCTGAATAATCTGGAATGGTATTCTTATTTCTAACAAAATCCATATATTATGAGGTTTTTAATTTAATAAAAACTACACAATTTTATTAATCATCGTATTAAACCAATAGATGTTAGGAGCACGTGGCATAAAAATCCAAAGGTAAACCTTTCAACTGACAGAGGCAGCTTTGTCCTAATGACAATTTTCATACACATATCTGTTAAAAAAACAGTTAGGCTTTGTTCTTTCTCCCCCCACCCCCTCATTTTCCTGTTGCCTTGCCTGTTTCACAACCACTTCATCTTCATGGCCTGTAGTTATCCTATGGTCAACTTAGTGCAGTTCTTTCCCTTTTACCCCTTCAAACTGATGAAATCCTAATTGATAGCAAACAGTACTGTTATTAATCCCAAATTACAGGACCTTGTGTTCTATACTTTTAATTTTTATTAGTATGATTTTCGATATCAAATTCTTTATCAAGGTCTGTATTGGTTATTTCTCCTTCATTTCATCTATCTATTACTCATTTAAAATCATCTGCAAAGAACATCTAGATTGTTTGTTAGCCTGGTTATCACAACTTTTATGAGCTCAGGGGACTGGTTGTCTTATTATTTATTTACTTTCAGGTCTTAGCTCATTCTTTCCTTCAAATTAGTTCTAAATCATTACATAAGTGCCCAAATCATATTTTTCTTTTCAGAACTGCAGTGACATGATATGGACTGAAAACAGCAGCTACATTCAGATGAAAGACTTAGAATTACCTGAGATATCATATCATCTTTCTGATAGGGATTATTATGTCCTCCAATCTGAATGCATTGAATATCTGGTGAGATTTTTTTTGCATCCTACTTATGGTGATTTACATTTGTAGACCCTGATTTCTATAAGCTACCTTGTCTCTTCTAGTATGCTTAATGCCTTCAACTTTACTGAAAACTGAGGCAAAATATTAATTCAGGTTCTGAGGTCATATCTAGATTATATTTAATCTCTTTCCTTGATCTATTTTTAATTATGTGGATAAGGAACTTTTCAGTATTTGTTTTAATATCCTTTGCAAGATCTAATTTATCTTGGCTTTTGCAGTTCTCATTTCTTCTCTAAACATATTGACCTATAAGACATAATTCTCACTACTGATTAAACCCTTTTTCCTTTTCTTACAGCCTTACTGCTTTTCTCATTTTTGAAGACACTTTTTCATCCACTTAGATCTGAGGCTCTTTTCTCCAAATTTCCTCTACTTTCCTTGTAATGAAAATTGAAGTAAATTCCTGTACTTTTGACTTAGTCAGATTCTAAGTCTCTGCCACATGCAACTCCTGCAAGTTTTCTCTTTTGAATTTAAAACCTTAATTATAAAGGTACTTTATCACGTTCCCCTTCATTTCAGCTGAGACACTCACAACTACTTAATCCAAAGTTACACCACTTACAACCACTTGATAAAGAGTTTTTAATAGTGGTGCCTCACATGAGGCTCTACTGTCATAGAATTCCTATTAAGGAATATAATCTGTACAAATTTACATGAATTTATCAGAAATAGACAGTCAGCCTTCATATATATAATGATAACTTTGACCAGCTGCATTTCTACCCTTGATCCAAGACTGATCTATTTCCTGTTTATAGGAATGACCTGAGAAAAAAAATAAAAATCAGGAAAACCCCAAAACAAAGCCCCCTAAAAGACCCCAAGCCTCCTCCCCAAACAATAAAAAATCCCAGGAAATAATCACTGGTAAAGTTTGGAGATGATACAGCAACTGAAGGAAAACATACATGTAATAGTGAAGAGAACAGATTACTGCCACTACACTACCTGAACTGCCCAGGCAGGCTAGCACTAGCAAATAACATGTGTTTTATTATGGTCCAAAGCAATATTTAGAAGAAAATATCATAATTATAATTATAAAACTAAAGAAAATATCAATGAAAGAAGAGACTAAATTATCTAGTATCTAGGACCCGATCTTAGCCTGAGTCCTCTATCTCAAAACCAACAGAGGTGAAGCATCATTCTGATTGCTGCTCTAATCCAATGCTAATTATTTCATAAAAAAGTAGAGTAGCTTTAACACAAGAGAGTAAGATACCCTCTCTCGTGAAAGAGTCAAGATATATGCAAGAGACAGATTTACAGGATGTATCTTTCCTGTATCATGAAAGTTCAAAAAAATTAACATGTTATTAAAAAGACGGAGTGGCTATTTCCTCCTCTACTGGCTAAATTTTCTGAGGTAAGATAGGCCTGGAAAGGTAACAGCAGAAGAGAGAGTCAGGTTGTCAGATAACCTGCTTAGACATACAACTTATACTGAAGAAGTTTGTGAATGGTATTCTCAGAAAGAGGTGGGAGGGGCAGTCCATGCTTACTAACACTGGTACCATAGCCATTATCCCATAAAACTCTGTGGGACTTGGATTTTCAAATTGAAAAAAATTGTCAGAAATACATTCATTGTCTGTTTCTCATTTCTTAATTTGACTTCTACTATCATGAGAGATTCTTATTGCTTATTATGCAGCCTATTGCATTGCTGAGAATGGTATTTTTTGCAGGGCTTGAAAATCATAGAATTAGAATTGTTTAGGTTGGAAAGGACCTCTAAGATCATCAAGTCCAACCATAAACCTAGCAAGGCCAAGACCACCACTAAACAATCGTGTGACTTCTCCCAGCTGCTTATAGAATATTTTATCTACCTCTTCATCCTGGTTGGGCGCTCTACAGCAGACTCCCACCATGACGTCTGCCTCGTTGGTCTTCCCCTTGATTCTTACTGATAAACACTCAACCCTATCATCACCATTGTTAAGCTTTAAACAATCGAAATACTCCCTAACACACAGGGACACCCCGCTGGATTTCCTTCCTTGCCTATCCCTTCTGAAGAGTTTATAGCCATCCGTTACAGCACTCCAGTTGTGAGGGTCATCCCACCATGTTTCTGTGACGGCAACTATATCATAGTTTTCCTGCTGCACGATGGCTTCCAGCTCCTCCTGTTTGTTGCCTATGTTGCGTGTGTTGGTGTAGATGCACCTCAGCTGGGCTATTGATCCTGCCACCTTTTTGAAGGAAGAAGCACTAATTCCTACATGACCATTCTAAGGCGCTTCCATGGTATCTAACTCACTGACGACTCTTGTGCCTTTGCTGCGGCATGGCTCTCCATCCCCTACCTCCACTGAGGCGGCAGACCCAAGGATCTCACTGGCACATCGTCCCACAAACATTGACATGCCACCCCCAGGCTTATCTCTGGCAAGCCTAGCTTTATCCCTTTCCCCCTTCAAAACTAGTTTAAAGCTCTCTCGATGAATCCCCCTTCAAAACTAGTTTAAAGCTCTCTCTATGAATCCTGCTAACTCCTGTGCAAAGATTTTTTTCCCACTTTGCAACAGGCGTACCCCATCTGTTGCCAGCAGACCTGGTGTAATGTAGACTGACTCGTGATCAAAAACCCCAGAATTCTGCCAGTGACACCAATCTTGGAGCCAGCTACTGATCTGCTGGGTCTCCCTGTTTCTTTCCTCATCATTCCCTGCAACTGGGGGAATAGAGGAGGGCACTACTTGTGCTCCTGATCCCTTAACCAGTCATCCCAAGACCTTGAAGTCTGTCTTGATTGCCTTCAGACTTCTAGTTCCAACCTTATCACTGCCTATCTGAAAAATCAGTAATGGATGGTAATCCGATGACCATACCAGGGTAGGAAGCTTTCTCTGCACTTCCTTAACCCAGGTCCTAGGGAAGCAGCAGACTTCCCTAAAGAGTGGGTCTGGTCTGCATATCGGGCCTTCTGATCCCTGCAGTAGAGCGTCTCCTGTTACAATCACCCATCTTTTTTTTTATTGCGAGCAGTTTTGATGCTGGGCATAGGCCAACTTGACCTCGGCAACTCCTCCAAGTTAGGTGAACCATCGTCCTCACCATTGTTCGGTTCCACTTGCAGAGCCTCATACCTATTATGCAAGGGCACCTGGGAAGATGGTGCAGTCATAGAGGAGACGCACTTGCCACGTCGGGAGGAACTTGTTGCCATTGCCCCTTATCTTCCAAGTTCCTGTGTTCAGCCAGGCAGAGAGAGGATAGGGAATCCTCCAGATCATGCGTCCTGTCTGCCTGTTAGGCCTGTCCCAGGGAAGGTAGGGTTCAGTTCCAGTAGTCTCTCTCTCTCTCTCTCTCTCTCTCTCTGACTCTCTGATACTCCCCAACCCACTCACCTCCTGCCGGAGCTCTGTCACTAAATGGAGGAATTCCTCTACCTGTGCACACCTCCCAGTTGGGCTCACTGGTGCCGTCTGGTACTGGTGTAAGGGTAGGGCACAGCCTGCAGCCTGGCACCGGGGTGGCAGCATGTTCCCACCAGAGCTCTGTCTGGGCAGCTGTGTCAGTCCTGGTGGGTGCAGCACTTTAGTGGGCCCATGGCTTTCTGTTGGGTGGAAACCATTGCTCCCTGGTTGAGGTGGCAAAGCTGCAGCGCCCTCCCTGCACATCCTTCTGCACAAAATGCTGTGCAAACTGCTGTGCCACACCCTGGCTGATGTGCCATGTCCTGTTTGCCCACCCTGGTCGCAGCACTCCTGGTCACTGGTGCTCCTTAGTGCTGTTTAAATCTCCCGTGGTTGTTCTTAGAAATACCCAGGATGCGTCAGCCTCGCTCACAATAGCTGCCGGTTCCTGACGGGTCCTGCTGCTCTTCCTCGGGTTTACTTGGCACTGGGATCTCCCTGTTTGCCTCAATCTAGTGCTTGGCTGCAGACCTTACCGTTGTCGCTTGTGTGTGCCTTCCGGACTGAGATGTTGACTCTATTCTTAAGATGGGAAGATAGTGGGCTACACGTGCTATATTTTTTACATTTGAAACTGGAAGATTACCATGCTGGAATTTTTATGGGATGTCTTGGTCTCTGGCTTACTCACACATAAAAACTCTTAGTACTTAATCAAATATGTAAATAGCAAGTCAAGCAAAAAATCTCTTGCCAGACTCCTATTATTTGGTACCAGATGCATGTGAGACTCTTGTCCCCATCTGCCTGTTTCATCTTAGATATGAAAACATCATATTAATTGTGACTATCATATTAATTACATCTGATTGTTTAGGACATGAGTTACTGAATGTATCTCTCAGTGCAGGTGGCACAGTTTTCAATGGGATGAACCATAGCAATCATGGAAAACTAGATTATTTATTTATAATTTACACTGAAAGAGTGAAATTTAGGTTTTAGGGAAAATATGTAGATCTTTCAGTCATTAAGGAAATTACAGTCACTTTTGTTGTAGTAATTTTTCTTTTATAAAAAAAATGTTGCTTAAGGAAGAAAAATGGCTTGACTCTAATTGATTTCTACTATATTTTATTATTTTATGCTACACCTGTCATCTTATCTGCATGTCTGTCAGATTTAAGACTACAGAAATGACTGTAGCTGAAGGTGATATTTGTGGTGTGTTATGGATTGTATCGAAATCTTTTGAACTCATTTAGACTATGACACTCTATAGCAGATTAATTAAAATAATTCACAGTTACTTCGGCCTCGGATGGAGAAGGGGAAACAAGTCTCCGATGTGAAATGCACTCATCAGATTCACTCACTGCTTGATTACTCTTGTATCCATCACATTTGTTCTGCAACGAGTCGTCAATATTTTGGTCACGAAAAAAAATGGCAGATGAACACTCCTGTGATAAAAAGGCAAGACTTTTCCCACTGGCAACAAATATGCTTTCTGTATGCCTCTAGAAGTGAAGCGAAGAATGGAAAATACTTCCCTGTTTCGAATACTCTATCAAAAGCTCTGTACGGTTCACCTCTGTGACCTATCTGAGTAGGGAAGCCAAAAGCTTCAGTCTGACTCTCTGTCTTGGCCCCACACTCATGGCATGCTGCTTCAGCCCATCTACAAGGCTGACCATAAACTGCTTGAGGTGATGACAGGCTTTTATTTCTCTGGGTATTTAAAATTCACTGCAGGAGGCAAGAAGTCGTTCAGCTGTCTTACTTCGTTCTATTGTGTCCTTCATAAAATGCCTAAATTAAAGAGTTTTTCCCACTTACCAACCATTAGCAATCTTTTTAGCTTAGCTTGCCAACAGTTTTGATTTTTTTAGGAAGGGGTATTCTGCTGTGAACAATGAAGAATTAAAAAATCAGCTGACAAAGCTGATTTCAACTGTCTTGATATTAGGAAAGAAAGGTTTTCCCTGTGCTTAATGGTGTCATATGACTCAGTTGAGATTTCAATTGATCTTTGTGCTCATTTTCTCATTTTCCAGCTGAAATTCAACTAGGGCTGGGACATGTTGTTATTGTGTTTACCTTCAATGCCTCCTGCTGTTCTTCCAGGGATCTGTGATGACACATGTCTTTATCTGTTCATTCCTGGTTTACTCTGTCACGTTACTAGAATTAAAATGTGTGTTAAGTGCATTTCAGATCCTTGATGGTGGTAATGACCTTCAGGTCTAATAAGGCTACTAAGATGTCAGAACTGAGATGTGAGATGTGCCTTACATCTGCAGTATTTGATTCATGGGAATATTTGGGAAAGTTTCTTTAGGGGAAAAAAAAAAAAAAAAAGAATAAAAACCCGATTGTTTTACAGACACAAATAAGTTGTCTGAGCATGCCAAGCTTGTGAGTCTAGGATATGTCTGATTGAACTCAGCAGAGAAAGACGCACGCTGTGGGATCTGTCTGCCCTGTGTGGCAGCTTGTGCAATTTCCATGAAGTAGTAAGCCCAGGAGCTGAATTTGGTACTGAGGCTACAGCAAACCTCACAGCTCCTTGAAAAAGTATTTTCTCTGCTTTACATTCTGATTCCAGTTCTTTTAGTACAAGTAATTCATGTTTTACATATCCATAGTACTGTTAAAATATGAATCATTCTAAGCAACTCTCTATGAAAGCTTGGCTATGGAGTCTGAAAAAGGGGTGGGAGGGAAGAGACTATAGTAAAAAAAAAAACATAGAAGAACACTGTGCTAGAAATTGTAGTACAATTCAACTGTTCCCAGATATTTGCTAAAGATGTGAGCCCACATTTATGCTTTGAGAAAAAGAAGCTAATAGGGCTTTTGTACTCTAACACAGTGTACTCCAAAATCCTTCAAAAGCTTGATAGCCTTTTCTAATTTTTCACTGGCATTTTACTTTGCTTTGCCATTTTAAAATTAAGATGAAATAGGAAAAAAAAGATGTTTCCTACTGTGGCAGCACCTAAAGTCTGCAGTCAAGATCATGGCTCTATTGGCTAAATGAAGTACAAATATATAACCAGACATACTGTGTGTCGCAAAAAGGTGGTGATCTCATTTGGCACACTGGACTCTCAGTGAATAGAGTAGATGAAGGGACACATTGGTCACACTAATTTATTAGGTGCTCACGCTTGGTGCTAATGTGTTGTCATGTGAACTAAGTGGAAAAACCCATGCTTGGAATATTATGGGGTATTCCCATTAGGAGGAGAAGTTCCTGATAGAGACAGGTATTTATTTCTTTCCACCCTGCTTATTTGCAAAAAAAGAGTCCTCTTTCAATGAACATAGTCAGGCTACAACAACAGGCAAATTCTTTGCTCATTTGCTTCCAAATCTTGTCCTGCTCAGTACTTTTCCCCCAGACTTAGCACCTATCACAGAATTGCTGAGATATTTGTCTTGGTTCCTGCTCCATGTTTCTGTGATAGAAGTATGGTGTGATGAGGACTTCTGTCTTTGGTCTCTGTTAGCTGTGGTGCTTTGTGAGAACTGTTGTTCTGCCATTTAACTCCAGAATGGACGTGCCTGCTACTTACCTCTATCCCCAGTGACACAAAGCCATTTGTTCAAGCTGTTTAATTAACTAAGCTGTGTTATTAGGTGAACATATTAGTGAAGCCATATATTGCTTACCCTAGGTATGGAAACATTTTAAAGTTTCAATTCTTAAATTTTTTTAAGCATCAAAATGACCTTTTTCTTCTTAATCACATTATGGATATTTTACACACTGTGATATTTTTGACCCAGAGTGTGACTGAGTTGCTCTTTTAGGCACTGATTCAGCAAAGCACTGATGTATTTCCCGCTTTAAAAATCAGCAAAGCACTAATATATTTCCTGCTTTAAAAAAAGATTAAACATCTTAAAGTAACCCTTGGAAATTCTGCCCCAGTTTATTGCAAATTTTATTTAAAAATTCAAAGATAGACTGTTATTCTTCAAACTATATCATGTCTTAAACACATCTAACGAAGGAATGGAAAGCTTTTCTTCTCACTCATTTTCTTTTGTATTCTATGGGAAGGTTCCTAAGGCTGTGATGGCTTATTTATTTGAATTATATTGTTTATTTGTAAAAGACAATAAGACCCTTACATCACAAGCTATGTTCTCCATTAAGTTCAATACAGAAAAACACACAGATGATGCTGAAGAAATAATTAATAGTATGTGCTTGTCCCTGTTAATTATGTTATCTCTCTGAAGAACAAAATGAAGATATTGGAAATGCAAATCTCAAAAGGGAATTTAAATGTCTTATGCTTCTGAAGACACTGCAGCTTTTGAGAAATGTGTTTTCTCAAAATGTTAGTCACTGGAGAAGTTTTGTTCTATATAACAGGTGTCCTGTAGAATTGATGCCACCCGTGATCACAGTGCTTCCTATTGAAAAGTACGTAACAGTATTTCATGAAGCAAATTAAAGACTAAATTGTTGTATCATGAGTTTTAACAGTGGCACAATAAAGGGGTTGCCAAATCAGCTATATGACTCTCTGCAGAAGATTCCACTTCAGGGCAACATTTAATTGATCTGCAAGTGCAAGAAATGTATGTGGACAGAAGTAAGCTTGGAGGGATTGCCCCTTGCTGTTCCCAACTTGCTCTTTCTATCAAAGGGCTACTCCAGGCACTGTTTGGATTTAAATAGCTGAACTCCATTTGGATGCTTCTTCCTGCA
Organism: Cariama cristata; assembly: GCF_000690535.1. Lineage (NCBI taxonomy): Eukaryota > Metazoa > Chordata > Aves > Cariamiformes > Cariamidae > Cariama > Cariama cristata. Next base: position 63,417 of record NW_009606625.1, on the reverse strand, counting down.
ACCTAGATAGAGCAGCACCATGGTCAGGCACTGGAACAGCATCACAAGTGTTACAGCAGCACAAGAGGGATCAAGAGCTATATAATAAAGAGGTTTCACACAGCCAGAGTACCACCCATGACACAGAAATACAGCTAGATAAAATCGGCCAGGCTTCAGTGTCCTTCTTTCAGCCAAAACTCTGTACACTTCAGTAGAATTAGTTCACATTTAACACTGCTGTAAATGAGAATCCTCCAGTTCTGTTTAATAAATTCATGTATAAAATTATTCAAGTTTTCTTTTATTTTGGATTATAAGCTCCTGGTATAACAGTGAAGTGAATAGATCTGAGCCTTCTGAAGACAAAATAAGCACTGAAACAATACTGTCACAATGCTTTCCTTTGCAAAGTCACAAATGAGACATTTGGGAATGGAAAACTGTTTTGAGGGAACATTAAATCGGCCAAGAACAAATTGCTACAGAAAATGACATCCTCTTCTGAACATCCATTAGTTTCTGATAATCAGGAATTCTCGGATGCTTGAACATTCCATTAGTACGAAGCAGTGTGTTAATTGTAATAATTATCAGCAGTTTTAATTGTTCTGTTATAATGTATTTTGCAGTTTGTTTGACAGTGTGAAATCAATATGCACCTCTAGGAAAAATATCTACTATAATAAAATTAGGCATCATTATGCCTCCCAACCTTAGAATTAAACTTTGTACATAAATATGTATTTCTGTTTGTGTACACAGAAGAATTATACTGAATGAGTAGAGAAGCATAAATACATTGGACTTTGTTGTTAAAAGGGAAGATGGAGTCTCTTCTCAAGAATTGTTTCTGTCCTTCAAATCTCTAATTTTCAGACATGAAATAAGAAAAACACTCCTATTTCTCTACAACTTAATTGAATATTCTTTTAGATTACAACGAAGTACTTCACAGAAATTTTAGTAATGATTTCCAGAATACCTTTCTTGATGTCACTTTAACGAAAATGTGGTGAGGCATATGAATGTTAATTGTAATAATGATTTCCAGATGGGGATCCCAAAGCACTTAGAGGCTATAAAGAATTAAATGTTGCAACACCCTTGAGAAAGTCCTACTTGCAGTTTAGTACAACTGTTATAACATAATCAGAAAATTTTGAAAAATAATTACCCAAATATTTACATAACAGTTTTCAATATGATGAGAACCAAACATTTCAATTCCTATCCTGCACTTTAACAATAAAATAACATCGACTCTTTCATTACACACTATGAGGTTATTACCTATAATTCCTCAACGCCTGTCTTTTTTTTCCTATGGTCTTTATACTGTTCCTGAATATCATAGTGGGGAGTCTGAAACTGGAGCAGGTTTCAGTTTGGGTTTATGTATTTTGAAGATGGTAAAAAATTGTAAGCAGGGCAGAAAAAAGCCACAAAAATGATTTAAGCAGTGTGGAGAGATGTACTCCAGTGAGATATTCTGACAGTTTTGTCTGTCAAAAGGAAGGTTTACAGGCAGTTTGATTACAGTGTTTAAATATCGTTTTGTGAGAACACCTCATATACTTAAGAGCTTTTTAATCTTGTGGAAAAACAGAAAAAAAAGAATCAATAGCAAGATGCTGCAGTAAGAAAAAGTCAAACTGGAAATAAACCTTTATGTTTAACAATGATTTTAATGGATGATTAACTGGTGGAACAAATTACCAAAAGAAGTGAGAAATTCTACATTTCTTTATTTCTTCCAGATACCTTTTGAGAAGATTTGTTTTAGTTAAATTTAAGTTATTGAGCTCTGCAAAGAGATAAATAGGATGAAGTATTATGGTCTAAGTTATGATGGTTTGTAATATATGAGGTGTCAGACAAAATAATCTAATTATTCTTTCTGGTCTTACGCTGTGAGTCAATTAAAAGAGATTATTATCTACAAAATTTCCGTGTAGCCTCCACATTGAAGTCTCTTGACAAGAGATGTAAGTGTCTGTCACTGTCTTGGGAGTGTTAAAAATTTCATTATTGTTTGTTCTTTCTGTTTGCGTGTGGAAAAAGACGGACAGCGCTGTGAGTCCTGGAGAGACCTGAGAGAGGCAGAAGCTGAGCTGGATACAAGAGGCAGATAGGAAGTCATCCTTCATCCCTCTATGAATACAGGAGTAGGGGAAGACAAAAAAATAGTGAGGGGAAAAGATGACAGATGGGATAGGGGTGGGGAGCAGCGAGACAAACCTGAAAAAATTTGTGATCACTACACTAGGAAATAGATGAGATTTTGGAGCTAATTTTCTGTAGTCAAATTTACATGTGAAATCTGAGGTAAGGGTCAGTGAATACTCTAGCAAGGAACAATATGAAAAAGTTTTCTGACAACCTGCCCCAACTTCTTAAAAATTACCTTCAGAATATGTTGTTTTCTATACTTACTCTATTTAGAATAAATACATGGGTTTGCTGGTTTTGGGGTTTTTGTTTATTTGTTTTGTTTCTTAGTTTTGGTGGTTTTTTTGTTTGTTTGTTTTCTTTTCTTTTGTTTGTTTGTTTCATTTTTAATTCCTGTAGGCAAGTCTGTTTCTGCTTATCATTATGTTTCTTGCAGAAATACAGGATTGCTCCTGAGCTGGAGGGAATGATACACCTTTGCGCAGTCACCACAATGACTGAGTGCTAACACCATCCTTGGCTAAAAGCCTGTGTCACAGTTCAACTTTTAGGGACACAATTTCAAGAAATTAACGTGAATAGTGAACACTGTCTCTCACTGTTGCTCTGCTCTTGTGATCTATAAATAAAGAGAACTTTAACCTTTTGTAAGCTCAGTGATAAGTTATTTGTTGGAGCAGCAATGTGTCAGCCCCTAGCTGATTCAGAAATGACAACTAAGGAGCAAGCAGACTATGCTTCATGTAAAATCCAATTGTAGTGCCGTCATTATAAGGGAAGCTTGAGAGCTCTGTTGTCTTTTCAGTAGCTGTCATTGCCTCTGTCAAGGGCTTCATCTGTATTCAGAACATATCCTTTTATTTCCTTATAATGACTAATCATGTTTCACATTTTTTGCTTTCTGCTGTCTTAGATTTCAACAACTCATGTTTTTATACCTGCTGTCTTAAATCCCTCTATTCACTGTTAAGGGAAACTTCAAAAGCAAGCAGACCCAGGTCTTCCACATATGCTCAGCCTTCCAGAGGTTACTCAATAGATCCTGAGGATTCTTCCCTGTTTTAATACTGCCCCATGCTCTTTCTGTTATTCTGCCATCTTCGAGATTGTAATTACTGTTGTCGTTGCTGTAGCTAGATATCTACGTGGGGAGTGCTCCAAAAAGAAGTGAGCTGCACCTCCTCCCTCCCCTGAGTCCAGAAGGGCAGATCCTTCTCTTCCCTGCTGGTCCCAAAGGCAGGAGTCTTCTGGCTATTCTTTAACCCTGACCTCTTGCTTTGCAGCAGATAAAGCTGAAGTCAAATCACTGAACTGACAGTACATATAATGTCTTACTTTCTATTACCAAAGTTTAAAACCCTGAAGCAATTTTTTGCATTTTAGCAATCTTGTTAGTTTTTGTAGATCTTGGCTTTTTTTTTTTTTTTTTTTTTTTTTTTTTTAAATGGTAGTTGCTGATGGTTATGATAAGTGACACACCTTTCTTTTTATAAAACCACCTGGTAGTGTCTGCTTTCTCTGCCTCTCTGTTCCAGAGAATGGAGTCAGTGCTTACTTTTAACTGTGCTGGCTTTTGCTGAAATTATTTAAGATCCTCTCCCCTTTTCTTTTTTAAAGTATTGAGAGGACACACCTAATCTACTCTCTTTACATTTCTGAAATGAACTTTTTTTATTCTGAGGCTGTGGCTTTGATTTTACTTCAAGGTGTTGCTTTCCTCTGACAGGGAAAACCCATGCTGAGATGCCATGTTGTTTGGAGAAAATAGCAAAAATGCCTACAGAAGGCTGCTCAGAAGGAGGAAAGCTATGTAAATGACATATCAGTGGTTGTATTCAGAGGTTGGCTAACTCTTATGTGTATAAGATGCAGACTAACGGGTATGAAGGGAAAAAAGGAGGGTATGCTTTGGGGGAGAAAACAGTGTTTTTCACTGAATGATTTTTATTCCACTTATTTGTAGAAATGGATTGATCATATATTCTTTCACAATCTAGGTCTTTGCAGGAATAGCCTGTGCTGGCACCATGCAATGTCAGAACTGTTGCAGACTTGAAAGGATCTTCAATGCATTTTATTATATGCTTAACAAGAACAGGCAAGTTTTCTCCTCATTCCCAAGAAAGAGGCTACTACTTCAAAACCTTTCTCTACAAATACATGACAGCGAGGCAGAACTTCCTTTGGACTAGACCCGATGAACTAGTGTAACTCACTGAGAAGCAAGAATGAGCACCACAGGAGTATAACAGTCTCCCCAGGTTGCAGTATACCCATTTATTTTCAGACTTCTGTGACACAGCTGGAGCCGACAACTCCAGGAATAGTAGTTCTGTCCATGAAAAGTAGAGAACTGTGTTCACAAACCATCTTCTGAAAGACATTAATAATAAAAAATAGAGCAATATACGAAAGATACGATTTAAAGGATGCTTTCAAGATGGCCTGTGTACTGGCAGACTGCATGTAGAGGAAAATCTCTGAGACAAATTTCACTAACAAGGTATAAGGTATTCAGAATGTCACACAAGTAATATTCAAGCCACCATTTCCAAGGGTGGCTTAAGTGAGAGAAAAACAGAATGCAGATGTGCCTTTCCAATTTCTTTTTGCTGTATTAAGAGTCCCTGTGGTATTTTTAAGTGCATTTTCTGCATATTTTTGCATTAAAAATATTAGGTTATCACATCCTTGTTTATACTCAAAGATGAACAAATTAGAAGGCTTCACAGGAAACAGAAATCTTCGTGCAAACTCTTAATAAATCATCTGGGAGGGAAAAAGAAATATTTCTGTGTGAAAGAAAAATGTCTTTATACTTTCATAAAAGGGAGAGGTGGTTCTGAGTCTGCTTACCTAGAAGATCCTAAATCAAACTGTGACTGCTATATCTTGAAGTTAAAAAGATTCCTCAAATCACTTCATCTTAATTGGGAAAGTTACATTTTTTTTTGCTACATGTCCACAAAGAAATTTGGCACAATTTTCCTTTCCCCAATTTTACCTTTCTTGCAATTTACCTTTCTCACCTTTCTCACTTATACCACTAATAAGCATGTTACCAATACACTATAGAACAGAATTTGAAAACTACCATAATGATTAGTCACTTGTTACTAAATACCAAAGATGTGTCAATTGAAAATACAGGCTAGTTCTCCTTAGCATGACACTAAACCTGCTCTGTAAAATCTGTTTCAGGACTGCTGTTATAAAGTTAAAAGGTATTTCTACAGGTTGTGCCTATTGAATGTAGTTCTTTCATACACAGTAGTTAGGTTGTGATCAACGTGATAAAGCATTAAAAAATTGATAAAATTGTAGTTTTCAAAGGAACTGTTATGGAATAAAAGATGTGTGTGAAATTAGAAAATTGAGGCTACTGATTTTATAATTTTTGACTGGTAATAGATACACATTTAGTTTACTGAAGCATTCAAAACACTAAGAAGCTGAAGATCTGTTTACTGAGAAATACAAGATGAAAAATTTAATAGTTTTATTTATTTATTTATCAAGGAGCATGCTGATACCAAAGACAGCTTAGAAATTCATTTAATACTTTCCTAAATATTTATTTTTAAAAATAATTTTGACTCAAATGACTAAAATCCTCTCTTCTTTCAAACAGTATATACAACTTTTAACACTTCAAAATTTACAAACTGCAAAGATTTATCATAATATAATTACATTGTAAAAGCAGTATATTCCTAAAGGAACATTAAGCACCTAAAATCCGTCTGATTTGTGTTTTGATACTTCCTCTCTTCTTTCTTGGACACTAAGAAAGGAGGATTATAGGTGGATAGAGGAGAAGTAGAAGTATGTAAGAGAAGAAAGATTCCATTATGGTGAACTAATCTCAAGAATTATATTTTTTTATATGTACTGATTATATATGAAGTACTTACTAAAGGGTTAAGAATACACTATTATTATTGACATGTCATGTTTGTCATGAGCTGCAGCTGTTTTCCCACTGCAGCCTGTGCATTCTGTACTCAAATGAAAAGAAAATGAAAAGTAATGTATTTTAATGTACATTACATATTTCTAATTGTTTTTCTTTTATAGAGGTTTTTAGCTCATTGCTGTTACTGTGATGTTTAATCACTGATAGTGGATTTGCTATCAGTCGTTTCTTTTCCCAGCTCCCCAGGAAAGAATATGCTAAATAACACTATGTGTCTGTTTTCCATAAATGCTGAATTTCTGTCCTTTAAAACAAAGTAAAAAAAAAAAGTAGAGTTTGCCTCTGAACCTCACGTCTGTAGTTTCTGTGATTATTCTTAGCTCTTCTAGAAATTAATTCCAAAGACAGTATTATCTTGCTGAGTAAGCACAGCAGTCACTCTTGAGGTAGATCAGCTCCTACATCCACAGGAATCAAGCAAGAAAAACTGAGATTCTCAAGAAAATCAGTCAGATGATCAAAAGCAAACTACTTACATGGTGAGCTTAAACAAGGCCTAACAAATCAAGTTTCAGCATTCGTATGAAGTAATGAAACTAACACATTGATGGCACAATAGTATTTTAATCAAGGTGTGCATGGAAGCACATATTTCAGCTCAACAAAAAAACCCCAATGTTTTTGTAACCAGAGAAGATAAAAAGTAGATAAGGAGAGAAAGACAGGGGAACAAAAGAGGGAGAGATCCCTGCTGTTAGCAGGTTCTCCTCCAGGACCTTGCTGGCTCCTTCCAGATCAGCCCTGTCATATGTGATGTTTGATACTGATTTAAACATGCAAATGGTATTGCTTTTGTAAAATGAGTGACTTCTCAAAGTTGAATCTTTCTGTGTTTACTGTAAACTAGGTGAAATTGCAGCTACCTTGGACAAACCCTGGTGTTTGCAAACATTTTGAATCCAACAGAAAACAGACTTAACCTGAGTTTGTCTCAATGGAAGCAAATTGGAGGACTTTGCACAACAGGACAATTGGAGGACCAAGAGCAATAAGGAAATGGAGTCAGGGAAAATATTTTTTTATTTTTTTTAGGCTTGTTTCTTCCTTGTACCAGCTAAAGTGTAGACTGAAAAATCTGTTCAGTTTTACTACTGCAGGTACAATGATCTCTGAGAAAAAGGATGCTTAAGCTTTACGAGCATACACAGAAAGCCAGCACAGGCTAGGGGTGAAGAGAGATGGGACAAAGGGAGAGGTAGGGCATTTGGGTCATTACATCTCATTTCTGTGAAGAAGAAGAGACAGAAACCTGCGTTCAAGAAGTGTGAGAGGAAATAAGAAAAAAGAACAAAGAAAGCCTAAAAGGTTTTGAATTCGATACAATAGAAGCGAAAGGCGGCAGCAGCCTGGTGAAAATCCAGCTATGGGGATATTATCTGGTCTGTGTAACAGAACCCATGTAATAATAATTGATGGTGGGAGATTCAAATGCAATGATCTCATAAGATATTAGTGATATGAAATATCCCTATAAAATGAAAAGAAGTTCTTAGCTAAAATGAACATTAAAAAAATTCCACCCTACAAGACTGAAAAATAATATTTTATCCAAATGAGCATCACTATTTAAAGAGGGGTTGGGTGGAAAACTGTTTCTACATTTTACAGAAGAATAAAGAACTAAGTCTGGGAACAGTTTTTTCTAGTTTGCAGTATGCTCTCTTAATCTTTATTACAGCTAGCAGTAGTAGAGGAAGACAAGGTGGTGCTGGTTGTTGGAGAATACTAAAAAAAAAAGTGCACACTCTCTTTCCAATAATTTAATTACCATTTCAAAACTGTTATTTTGTGTATGCCTGAACTTTCAAAATAGGCATCAGTATGATTTGCTGAAGCCAGTAAAGCCTACATTTTTGGATAGGATACTTGACTGGAAAACCTCCCTCTCAGAAAAGATGACATTACTTTTTCCCCCACTGAAACATATCAGTCAGATCAATTTCTATTTCTGTTTGATAGATAAAGTAGCTGTTGGCCAGAATTGCTCAAAAATATAGTTTCAGCGCTAAAGTCCAGAAACGTACGTAAAAGTAAAGAACCAAGATCACAGATGGAACTGACTAACGTATCAAAAATTCTTGTGGTCTCTTCAGCTTTTGAGATTGTAGCAATGTTGCAGATGTTTAGATAGCAAACACATTGCCGTGATTTCTTTTCTTCTGTTCTATCTGTCTCTGAAACTAGAGAGAATCCTTCAGACCAACAGGAATTTTCAAAATATGACTGCTTGAGAAAAGCATCAACTACTGGCTCTTCAAAGCCAGCAAAGTTGGAACAAAAAAAAGTGTGCAGTTGTGTTTCTGGCAACACTTCAGAAAGCATAGCCAGTAATGGCGAAATAAATAAATAAATAAATGTAACAAAACTTAACAGAAGATAAATACAACCAGAGTTTTAAAACTTTCATTAGGATACAGCAGATATATTTAACAAAAGAAGAGTTCCTGTTAACGGCCACTGTTGGAGACTGTGTACTAGGAATAGATGGATCACTGACTCATCCAGCATAACATTTCCTCTGTTCTTCTGTTTCCTGTTGTTACATTAACATTTTTAAATGCTATTTTTAAAACCAAGATAAATTGTATTTAAATATAGGAAGTAGACCATGGAGGAACACTTTATTCTAAGAGATAAACAAATTTCCTCAAGTTTTTGATGAATGTGCCATTTCCTGCTCAAGGCTAGTCCTTTTTGGTAACTAGAATGCATTTAACCCTCTCCAAGCTGAATGCAGTAGATCTTTATTGTGCTCTTGTAAGCTTGAAAACTTGTAATTTATTATGATGTTGTGATACAATCAGGTCATCTTGCATAGAGAAAGAATAGTTTTATCAAATAAACTAAATAAAATATGTATTTCCCCTCAAGGTATAAGATTTTGGATATGCTTCTGCTTTGGATAAAAACAGTCCAAAAGTTGTGTTTCCTATTTCAATTTGAAGGTAGTTTCACCACCGTGATGGCTGCCTACATCTGTGAATAGGTCTAGTGACCAAATTTATTTTAGCTCCTCTGCAGGTAATGTCAGAGAGAAAATATTGGGCACTGATGGTGCTACAGTTTGTTTGCATTTTGTCTATGTTGAGGCACTGATAATTGAATTGAATTATGGGTGACATTGACTATTATGCATCATGTTTGAGATTCAGAGTATTGGTCAAATTACTGTTCTTTGAAAGGGAAGTTTTTTAATGAAGTTACAATTAAAATCCAACTTCTTTTGTAAGCCGGTGGGAATTAGGTACCCAAATGTCTTCTGTGCCTTTGAAAATCTCTGCATAAGTTTATAAATTTGATCACAACAGTCCCTTCTGGCCATCTAATCTATGAATCTCTTAACCTTCCTGCCATGGGAATTAAACTAATTTTCAGCTCATAGATTGGTTACACTGAGATCCACTTCATTTACTTACTGATGGGATTTATTTTTCCCTGTGTTATGGTGAAGGAAATGTAAAACACTCTCCTAATTCATGATAACTATTGCTGATTTTGTTTGTTTGTTGGGAGTTTGTTTTGGGGGGTGAATGACCATTTCTGTATATGTCATTTAAGACAAACAACATGGTTTAAATCAAATAGTTAAAGTTTTTAGTACATATTTTTAATATTATTTCAAAAGTAAAAAGAACATGTAATCAGTAAAAATAGAAAGTAAGCACACTGCAGGGCTGGAGGAGAAAGCATACTTTGATTTTTCCTTCTCTAGTGTTGCATAGATGAGAGGACATTATAGATTCATACACAGTTGCTGTACCCCGGGAAGACTGCAAAGTGACTTTCTTCTTTCTCTGTAAGACTTATGAAACAACAATGTAGGACATATAGAACAGATAACTCAATTTTTTTCTGGATGTCTCTTCTCTTGTCCTTCAAAAGTATCTTGAAAAATACTAGGATTTTTCCTAGGAACTTAGGATCCCCATGAAAAATGAATGTTACTTCTTTGTATAACATAGAAAACTGTTTTCCAGCACTATTGGTTGGACTAAGAAGACTAATCCCCTAAAACCCTGCGTTGCACATATCTTCAGCTCACCACCATTGCTGTAATATCGCAAGACACTGATGAACAAAGTTGGATTTATCTGAAATATAAGCAGTTGCTTATTTGTTTTTAATTCCTCACTCTGATTCCTTTTAGTTGTTTTTGGTTTGAAAATTGGATCATGAGAATAAGACACTATAGGCTCAATTCACAGCCTAAACACGGCTGTCTAGTGCCACCTGAGATACCTTACAGTGCCCACCTGACCTTTGGCCCATGCAGACTTTGAGTATTATGTTTGTTGCCTTTGCCTGAATGCCTCAGCTACTCTGGTTGTCTCAGTGGTACTAAATATATATATGTTGGCAGCTGAAACAAGGACTCTGTTCCAGGCTGTATTTAAGAATGCTCTGCCTGCATGTTAGCTAGGTGTTCATCTCTCATAATGGCAACTGATGAGTACAGTTAGTGGAGAGCAAGTCTTTGCATGCCAAAGTACTTTATTCAATTGAGTAGTTCTCTAGACTCCACTCGCTGTGTTGAGTAGGTCTCCATGAACTATACTAGGAACTTAGACACTTAGTTCACATGTAGACAGATTTATGTACTCAAATTCTGTTTTCTAGAGCTGATTTTCACCCTATTTCATTTGAAGGAGACTAGTTATCAGTGGAGCATGCTATCTGACAATTCAGAACTGCTTATGTTTTCTTCTTTTTTTAAAAAACAGAAGACCAGAGAAGGGTTAGAACCGATTTTTAGTTCTTTTTTTCCTACCCCTCTGGCCCTTTAGAGAGAGTCAGACATTACTGATAGTGGGAAACCATGCTTCTGCAAAAAGTTGGTTACATTTTACCAAATACCATTGGAAGAACACAGTTGTCTGAAAGAAAGTGTCTCAGATGTTTCAGAATTCCACCAGAAAATTAAACATTTTATAATAATTGGAAAACATGTGATAATAGAAACAGGAGTCCTAGCACTATGTTAGTGTCTCTATATAGTTTCTAGGACTTGAACTGTCATGTCTGCATGATACTTTGTTGTTCTTCATATACATACTCGGCTCACCTGGACATAATTTGAGTAGACATACCTAATTGAGTGTCATGAAGGTATAAAATTGGTTCACTCTGTAGGAAGATTTTGTATCAGTTGACTTTGCATCTGTAGCCAAAGGCATCTGTACATGTGATTGAAACTCATGAGAGTGAAAATAAGTTGAGTTGCCTTACGATACATAAAAAAGACCAGATTAACAGAGCACTAACTTTCAGGCCAGTTTCTTATAATGGAAAAACATTATGGAGGATATGAAGTTTAAGACAAGGTAGAAAAATAGAGTAAGATGATTTAGAGGCAAGTAGATACAAATTAAAATATTTTATTGGGTAAACAAAGTTAGGAAAAAGAGTATGTATTAATTGCCATGGAAAATAAAATAAAATTTAGACCTGCTAAAATCTCTTCCTTCACGTCTTCAATTCCCTCTGTTTTTTTTCTAAGGCATCGCTACTTAAAAGAATGCTTGACTGAACGACAAGTTCATACTTAAGTTAGATTACAAATACAAATACAAATACATATATAAAAATGGAATTGTTTTTCATCTTCCCAACTACTTAAATATCACTCCCAAGTTAATAATTGCTGTGGGTAAAATTTAGTGGCCTAAACATAGGCATTTAATGCAACTTTGGGTATTCTGTATCTCAAACATTCATGTGGGCGCTGACAGATATGACACAGGACCCACTGCAGTTCAGTGCCCTTCTTTTGAACAGATAAACAGGAACTATATGAAAGCATGCCAAAATTTATATTGTTCAGCTCTAGTTGAGCAACTAAATCACACCTTTTAATACAGAGATCATGATTGAAGCCAGGAGCAAAAACTTTCACTGATTTGCATGGAGCAAGAATTATACCCCATGGTTATGATAGCTGCAAAATGTTAGTCACAACATCCTGTCAGAGGTCCCCAAGGGTCTCAATAATAGGGACCTTTTCATCCTCCAAACGTCAGCAACAGAAGACATTTTGTTGACTCTTATGGAAGTTGAATCAGAACATACTGGTCAGTCTTGAGAATATCTGCTAACTGTGAAATACATAACTAAGTTTTATCAAGATCCTTGCATACTCCCAAGAGACCTGCTGTAAACCTGCTTGCATGACTAAAGCAACCAGCTTTACCTGCAGAAAAATATAGTGACCAGTCTGTATTTGTTCAAGTTTGTTTAGATGTCTTAGGAAGTTTTCTGTTTCTGTGATTTGCATGGTGGTGAAAGAGTTGCTAGTAAAATCACATAATTATTTAAGCAGAACATAATTGTTTTTGTGAATTGTGCTGTAATAGGAATGTGAGCATGATCTTTACTGACTTCTGATTCAGTCTGTTCTAGCATGGTCCAGTAACATCGTAGTTTAAAGTTAATACATAACAAAACTTCAGGTGATTTGCTAGTTACTATAAAGTATTTTCTAGTACCAGATAGGAAATGTGGCACAATATCAACAATCCTGAAGTAGATTATTTGCCAAACAACTATGGTTTTCTATTAAGGTGTTACTGTGCTAATAAAATGGCAATCAATTCTGGGAATTAATTTCAATGTGGGCATTAGGAAGTCCTTAAAATCTTCTAATGTTCCTTAGAAAATATCACTGGGAGAAGTAACAAAGAGGTATACTGCAGTAGTTAGGATGACATCAAATAAAAGAGAAGGGTGAAAAGAGGAAACACATGAACTTTCAGCACAGAATTGTGATGCTGAGAACAAAATTAATCAAGACACCAAAAGACGAAGAGAGAAGAAATTCTTTAATCTTTAATTGCCTATACACCAATGATAGGAGCTTGGGTAATAAACAAGCAGAATTGGAATTGCTTATTTATGAGCATAAACACAACCTGGTTCATATAACAGAAACCTGAGAGGATGATTCATATGACTGGAATTTTAAAATCAACATTTATGCTTCTTTTAGGAAGAATTATTTAGGGGAGATAGTAATGGGAGTGGCACTTTTTCTTTAAAAAATTTTCTATCTTTTCTTGAGTTAGAGACAATTTGGAAAAAAAAGATGATAATCAGTGTTTATATAATAAACTTGGGAGAGAATAGCATCTACAAATATATGCTGCTCAACAGATATGCAGATAGAGCAAATTTACACATACCAGATCACCAAATCATGCTGTAAACAGGATGACTGACTCCTTATCTACCTATAAAATTCAGGAAGAATTTAAAAACCTGAAGTGGTCTTCTGTAATCTAGGGGATTTCATTCTTCATGGCATAAAGTAGAAGCCTTGGGCTGCCACTGTTAAAGTGTCACTGGAATTTCCTATTATTATATAAGACAATTCTCAAATGTCCTCTCAAAGAAAGCCATGAAGCTAAACAGGAGGGGATTCAGAGAAATACCACAAGACTGACTAAACACAGTTGAAGGCCACTGCAAAGTGAAAATCTCCTGATACTAAATTTATTTATCTTACCAAACAGAAGAATGACTCTATGATGGTTTATAAAAAAAACAGAAATTAAAATATAGTGTCTCAGTATATAAGGAGAGTTTATGTTCCAGTGTTCAACATTTCCTTTGGGTGCCTAAAATATATTTTATCCACAGTATGTGTAAGTAGTTCCTGGAAGACCAGAGCACAGATCCCTCTGCTACCAAATAAGTAATTGTGAATACAGATTTTGCCAATGGAAGGAAGATTGTGATCCCACAAGCGGAGCAGCTTGGAAACTACAGCGTTATCTTTTCATGCAGTTTTAGGTCACTTTGTCACTGTGACGTGACAACACTGATCATTGGTCTCTTTGATTTCTAGGTTTTGTCCGTCTTTGTCAGAAGTGTTTCTCTTAGCAAAGCAAATCACACGAAATACTGTTGAATACTGACTGTATGATGAATATAATCTCTGGATAATTTTAACTATGGTACAAAGGCAATGGTGTATTGTAATTTTCATGCTTTTTGTATACAAGGCAAGCTCTTTGTCAACTGTTGTAAATTTCATAGTGATGGAAGTGTAATAAGACAAAGTGCCAAACTATATGAAGATCAAATTACTCTACCTTGTGTAAAGAGCCTGTAAATTGTTACTGCTCAAAAGTTTTCATGAACTTAAACCAGTTGTGTCCTTAAACTATAGAATTTAAATGCCAGAGGCTCTATTCAGTGTGAGTAAGCATGTCTGGGCTGTACATCCATTAACATAAACAAATTTCTTCTAAGTTATGATAAGGTTGTGACAAATTTTTCTAAAACCGTTTCCTTAAAAAGATAACTGTTGAGATATTTCCTGCGATTTTTAAAAATTTTTTTCTTCATCTTCTGTGGTTATAAAAGGCCACTGGATATATGAAATAGTAATGGTAATGTAATAAAAGTGATTATAACTCCTGAAAACTACTCATATATATTAGAAATAATATGAACTGTAATAAAGAATAATTAGCAACTAGACTTAAAGGTTCTGTCTGGATGATCTGGTAACCTAGTTACAGTCACAAGGAAATGTGACTCAGAATGTGAATAGAAGATAAGAGAAGAGAATTGAATCGAATTGAATCGAATTGAATCGAATTGAATCGGATCAAATCGAGTTGAATCGAATCATTCAGGTTGGAAATGACCTTTAAGATCATCGAGTCCAACCGTATGCTTAGCACAGCCACCACTAGCAATTCCACCACTAAACCATTTCCATAAGCACCATGCCTACATGCCTTTTAAATGCCTCTAAGGATGGTGACTATACCACTTCCCTGGGCAGTCTGGTCCAATGCTTGACAACCCTTTTGGTGAAGAAATTCTTCCTAATATCTAATCAAAACCTCCTCTGGCACAACTTGAGGCCATTTCCTCTTGTTCTATCACTGGTTACTTGGGAGAAGAGACCAACCTCCACCTCACTACAACCTCCTTTCAGGTAATTGTAGAGAGCAATAAGGTCTCCCCTCAGCCTCCTTTTCTCCAGCCTAAACAACCCCAGCTCCCTCAGTTTCTCCTCATCAGACTTGTGCTCCAGACCCTTCACCAGCTTTGTTGCCTTTCTTTGTACACAATCCAGCACCTCAATGTCTTTGTTGTAGTGAGGGGTCCAAAAATGAACGCAGCATTCGAGGTGCAGCCTCACCAGTGCTGAGTACAGGGGGACAATTACTTCCCTAGTCCTGCTGGTCTCACTATTTCTGATACAGGTCAGGATGCTGTTGGCCTTCTTGGCAACTTGGGCACACTGTTGGCTCATGTTCAGCTGGCTGTTGACCAACACCCCCAGGTCTTTCTCCACCAGGCAGATTTCCAGCCACTCTTCCCCAAGCCTGTAGCGTTGCATGGGGTTGTTGTGACCCAAGTGCAGGACCTGGCACTTGGCCTTGTTGAATTTCATACACTTGACCTCAGCTCATCGATCCAGTCTGTCCAGATCCCTCTGTAGAGATAGAGGGATGAAACATGAGAGAGGCAGGAAACTCTAAACTTAATAAAGTTGAATTCTACAGTCTTTTTAAACTTGGTGCATTGCATGAATATATAAAATCTTTATCATATTGCCTATTTTTTTGGTCACCAAAATATGCATTCTGGGCCCTGAAGTACTCATGTTGCTCTCTTAAATTTGATTAGTATAAAATTCTTTTATTTACCCAAATTCTTGCATTGTGGTTAACTGAGGTTCCTTCATTGGTGTGATGTCAGACTGCAGAGTGCAGGAAAGTTGGTACATCAGGTAATGAGTATGTTATTATGGATTTCAAGAGACCTGTGCTGCATAGATGCAAAGAAAGTTAAATCATTTATGTGAGGATTATTCCCATTACCCTTGCTATTTGGGATGCTCAGCATGTAAAAACCACATTTAGTTGCTTAAAAATAAACTGCAGGTCACCTTTAACTCATATTTGTTTCATTTGTAATAAAATAGTCTGTTTTCCTAATTTTTACATGTAAAATACTAAAAAACACAGAAAGATACCTACAAAAGTTTGATCACTGCTCCTAGAACAGATATAATCATAATGCAGCATTTGTCACTTAAAGTGAATGTAGGGTTTCTAATTACAGTTGTATATCAAAAAGACAAAAAATATGGCGACTTGTTCTCCTTGGAATACTGTCTCTAAGTATTTGTTGTGCGCTCTACATCTGTTACATGACAGGTTGTTAATGATGTGTGTGTTCATTAAAAGTAAAGTGCCGCTTGTGTGTTGCAGTCCTTAAATCTGTCTCTGAAATCCCTACTTGAGCACCCATGATACATTTTCCCAGATTAGGTCCTCTGAGAGGTCCAAAGAGTGACTAGTAGCTGTACTGTTCTCAATCAATTTTTCTATCAATGGTCACTATTGTTCACTTCTTTCAAGTCAACTAAGCACTTACACTGTACAGTTACTTAAGCAAAAGACAATACAACCACCAGTCCTGATATGCTTTATTAAAGATTAACAAATACAGCCTGACGGATTTCTGTCATCTGCTTTGCTTTAACAGTCCTTAGGCATATTTATAATGTAAAAATGTATTCTTTATTTTATTTTATATTATACTACTTTTTCTGCCTATAGATGGGATTGTATTATCCTGGGAAATCAGTTGTGTGCAAAACATGAACAATCTAGCCTTCTCCTTCAACTTTTTTCTTCATCTTTTCCAAATGAATTTCATCCTCATCTATTTCATTGACTAAAGCCACTGATGACCTGTTCTTTAGCTCAATAAAGGAAGTGTTCAGCAACTTTATTATTCTTCTTCCTTTCAATCTTGATGATTTTTCTTTCCGTCTAGGCTTTTTTTCTTGGCTCTGCTTGTCAGCCCTTCCCTCAAATGTTACTGGTTTTGGTCTCCAAGGTTTCCAGCACTGCTGACACAAAACTACCCCGTTACTTTGGAATTACTGTTTCTTAAAATAAAACTTCTGCTAAAACTGTGGAATATCAAAATCAAAAATGCTAACTGAAGTCTAGAGTAATGAGCATACTTTGAAAATAATGAAATACAAAGGATGTACTTTGCTAGAAGACAAAAGATTTTGGACAAAATTTCTCAAAATATGAAGGTGAAAGTTTAGCTGTGATATAATAGAATTTTAATAAAGCATTAGAATAGAAATTTAATTAAATCTTACTTAACAAATTCAGATCGATAAAAATGATTTGTTGTAGGCTGAGAACCAAGGATTTATAAACAAAAGGATAAACAGTAATATATCTAATTGCAAGTTTAAGGGTGTCCATTCTTTCAGTCACAGTTACAAGCCTAGTAACGAGGGTGTTGGAAGAGCAGAGAAGGGAAGTTTACAAGGAAGGAAGTTCCCCCTTTGTAAGGGAAGTTTAAAAGCACAAACTAAGTTTGTCTTGACTAAGCAAAACCAAATGCTACAGGTAAAAACAGTACCAAAATTTTATCATCGGTGTTAGTGGGATCAAGATCTGACACCAAGGAGATGAAGACTTTTTTTATAGTCTTATAAGATATGCGATTGTACTGAGTGTAGGTGCCCAGGAGCTGGCAGTAGGGACTCGAGGGCAGCCTCTGTGAGGAGAGGTTGGGGCTGCCCCGGGCCGGATACAGACAGTTCCAGCCGGCTCCAACGGACCCACTGCAGGGCACAGCTGAGCCCCTCAATCAAGATGGTGGCACCTCAGGGAAAGCATATTTAAGAAAGTCTAAAATGCTGCAGAGGCAGTGGGGTGTGAAACAGCCCAGTAGACTGTTCCTAAGGTGAGAGAAGATGGAGGGGAAGGAGGTGCTCCAGATGCCAGAGTAAAGATTCCCCATCAGTTCATGGTGCAGCCCATGGTGAGGCAGGCTGTCCCCTGGCAGCCCATGGAGGTTAACAGTTGAGCAGATCTCCACACTGCAGCCTGTGGGTGACCCCCACACCCAAGCAGGTGGATATGCCCTGATGGAACTGCAGCCCTTGGAAAGATCATGCAGAAGAAAGGAAAAGTGTGAAGAAGAAGAAAGGGCAGAGAGGAGCTGTTACAGGCTGACGATGACTCCCCATTCCTCATCCCCCTGTGTTGTTCAGGAGGAGAGGAGTTAGAGGAGGGGAGAGTAAAGGAGTGAAGTGGAGCCTGGGAAAAAGGGGGTGGAGGGAAAATGTTTTCGTTTTTGTCTTTGTTTTTCACCATCCGACTCTATTTTAATTAGCAATAAATTAATCTTCCACAAGTCAAGTCTGTTTTGCCTGTGACAGTAATTGGTGAGTGATCTCCCTGTCATAGACCCATGAGCTTTTTCACCTTACTTTCTCCCCTGTCCTGTTAAGGAAGGGTAATGAGAGAGTGGCTGGGTAGGCATCTAGGATTTGGCAAAGGTCAACCCACCACAGCAAATGAGAAGAAAATGTGGGTTAAATGTGAATGAATGCTTCGTATCTACCTGTGGATAACCTCAAGGAGTGATTGTGATAGCCCCACTGCTTGAGACATTAGCTCTCGAAAATGTAGTCCATGGAACAAGGCTGGATCAACCGATAGCAAGACTGATTAGAGAATTACTTGATGTTTTTCACATCCAACCTTGATGATAAATAAGGACTGCTATATTGGCTGCCTTTGACTTTGTCATTGGCATAGAGCACTAGGAATGAAATTGTGACAGAATATTCACGATACTACCTGTTACGTGCACTCCAAACCAAGCAGTAAGTTTTTCATCTGCTGAAGTGAAAAGAAAATGGAGTTGTCACCTTGAAAGAAATTAATTTCCAACACTAGGGTTTTGTTCGTGGAGGTTGCTGAGGTGTAGTTGTTACTGCTGCAGTGCTGTCAATGTTCATTAAATGTCCCAGTCTTATCTAGAGAATGAAATAAACAGAAGTGGAAATTATCTAAAAGCAGAACTACTTGGATTTTTTTTCCTTTTTATTGAACCTACCCAGTAAATCCTGCCTTGATGAAGCCAAAATTTCTCTTTAAATCACTTTGATTAAGGAAAAATAAAAGTCACAAAATAATTATTCACAGCATAAGAAAAACTTGTTAAAAAGTCTTTTTTCCCCCAAAATTCAAAGTATGCATACATGTTTACATATACATTATTACTATAAAAATGCATTTAATATATTATTATTATTATTATTTTATTTATTGTTTATCACTGCTGACTGGGGTCCAAACAATAACAATACTTAGTATTTCAAGTTATAAAATTTTATAAGTAAAAATAAGTAAAGACAACTGCTACAGGTATCAACATTTGAGTTTACACTTTAGATCAACTTGTGTCTGAGTTATGGTGGAACAGTTTAACCTTTGGGGTATAAACATAAAGACCACGTGTTGTCTCTGGTAGCTAATCTCCTGTGGTTCAACGTAGTCAATATGAAGAGAGAGGTTCCTTCTGAGAGCAAAGCAGAATCTAAAATTAGGTTCAGGATTCCTCTTCTGAGGATTATAGAATCCTCTTCTGAATTTGCTGTAGAGATGTTTCTGTCTCTCCATCATCTGTAGTGGGAGTCTTGGGAGATTAGCTTCCCTTAGCTAACGTTGGTTTTGTGAAGCACTGCTCTTCTCTGATTTGTTCAAGGCATCTCAACATGATCTGCAAGACTTCTGTTCATTTCTATGGCCTTTGGATCCAGACATTTCTCATCATTAAAAGAAGGCACTCATCTAGAAATTGGGATGTTTGTGTTTATCCTAGGTCACATTTATCGTAATATTTTAGAACTGAAAAACAGAATAAAAAAGATATAATATGCTATAGTGCACAGTATTGCATTCTGCACCTCTTGACACATGAGAGAAAAATGTTCAGAGCATAAAGTAATTAAAAGTGAACAGAAATAAAGGAAAGTGTCATTTTGAAATAAAATGCATTTTTTTTCCCTAAATGACATTTTCCAAATCCATTTATAAATTTCTGTTTCACAAGAAATGTCAAATATTTGATTAAATTTTTGGGAATGAAATCTTGAAAATGGAATTTTTAAAAATGTTAAACCAGGAATCTCCCTTGAGATCAAATTAATCATATTTGGCTGTCTATAAGAAAGAAATTTAGGTTGCACAGCTGTAGTTGTCTAATTCTACAAAAGATCCTGCCTGATCTCTGAGATTTAATGATGATGTCTGTACTGCTAATTATATGGTGGCCATGGACTTAATTTTAGTTCTGAGGTTAAATGTGAACAGACTGGCATCCATGCTGATTTAGAGTAACTCCTCTAGAGTATAGAGGCGTCCACCCTACATAGCACCTGGCTGTCCATCTCCTCTCCATGTGTGTGTTCACCTTCTACAAATTTTATTTAATAACATGATATTTACAGTATATGTAGCATGCCAAATTTGTACTGTGTCCTCCACTGGGCAGTTTCCCAAGAGAGGATTTATATGTGAAAAGGTTATGGAAAAAAAGTTTGTTTATAAAAAGCTGGAGATATACATGGCAGAGGACAGGGGAAATTGTGGTTGGTGTAAGGAACACAAGTTGCCTGAAGATTTGGTGTTCCATGGCCTCAGCCCTCCTCCTGCAGCATTCATGAAACTAAAAGAACTTTGTTTCTGTAGAGCTAGATTTTATTATGACACAAACTGGTATGAAGTATCTGATAACAAAAGACAGACCTGTTAGACATGAAGAATTAAAATATAAATTGCAAACAAATCTCCTCCCCCATCCCTGTCCTTGCAGGGTAGATTCTTTGCTTAAAGTTTATTTTTAATCCAGTTTCTGGCTTACAACAAAGTCTCCAGAATGTTTAATATTACTTTGTTTCTCTGATTCTTAAGTTCAGCTGCATGTCCACTTCCAGGCCTTCTTAACAGCATTCTAGTCCTTACTCTGGCCAGTGGCTTGCAAGGTCTCCTGCTGCCCCTCCACCTCCTCTGGGAAAGGGCACTGTCCCCCTCCCAGAGTGGTCCTATGGGGACAGAATATAGAAGTCAAGAAAAGATAAACTGACAGCTTTCACCTCGGCTGCTCAGTCACATTGCCCTTGAAGAACAGGAAATATAGAGAATGTTGAGCAGGCAAATTAAGCAGTTATAGAAGCTGTCATCCAAGGATATATAATATTTTCTGTATGCAAAAGCTTTGAAACATTTCTCGAACATTGACTTATTGGATGGAAAAGGATGTTGTACTCACAGAAAGCAGCAAGGTCAGCCAGGCTGGGCTAAGCTGGGACAGTAAGGGTCATCATCAGAACTGGAGAGACAGAACGTCACCTCGCTTAGGGATGTGTGCATGTGTGAGGCAATTAGCAGGTGTGTTACTATCTTAAGGATGTCAGTCTTGATGAAAGGAAAGGAGAACAGCAGTAAGGATGGAAATTTGAATCTGAAAGGAATACTAGAAGGATGCTAAAGAATAGACTGACAATAAAAATGTGCAACTTTTCCCAAACTTGGGTTTTCTTCCATGAACACAATATCTAGATACAATGATTGCACAAACTTTTTTTCACACAATTACACACATGTCTGAATGTTTTTCTGGGATTATTAAAAAGCTCACTGAGCTGTACAGATTAGAAGCTTTGAATTCAGACTGCTGTAGTCTGCTAAGAAGAATGGGCTGCTTTCATGATCTGATGAACAGGACAATCTAGGAAATTTTCTTGACATTTAGTAAAATATTGTGAAGAGGAAATGAATGAAAAGGAAGCCTATAGCACATATTTAAGCATTATTTTTCATACTTGAAAATGGACACTATAAAACATCTTGCTTTTGAAAGTAGCTAAAATCCTATGAGAACACTACTTATAAAAACACAGTAATTTTGCTTAATTTTATTAGTAAGTAATTTGTAGAGTGAATTTGAGGAAGCGTTTTCAGTTACTTTAGACCTGCAAAACACATCATTGGGAACCTACATATATACTTTGTTTCATAATAGCGTACTCAGAACTTGTGGGCTGTGCTTTTCCTGTAGTCCTGAAGTTAATGTTAATTTTGTAGACTTGAGTGCAGTGTGTCCAGCTACAAGCATTAGGAAGAAAGAGTTAATTTCAAATTAATCACATCTACTATCCCTTTCTGGAAAACTAGTTCTGAAAAAAAAACCCTTTCAACATGAAAACTGGATCCCTCTTTAGAAAACACAGCAAAAGAAAAAAAATATCTGTGAGGCAAAGGAAAATCTTTTTCTTTCCTCAAGTCAGATAATACTAGCTTGTGAATAACTATTATTCCGTACAAATTTTTGTCAGGATGTAAAAAAGGAAAGTGGTATCATTATAAGCAAAACCTGTGATAAATAATTGAATCTCACTGAGATATTCATTTTAATAACATTTGTTCTGACTGCCCATGAAAACCATAATGACTTCCAATGAGTTAAGTCCTTTAAAACTTTCTTCAAGACCTGGTGTATAATTCAAACAGAATATGTCTAGAATATTCTTTGATATTTAAAACTTATATAGCTAATTGTATCACAAGTCTGCTTGAAGCCAAAATTAGCTCTAAGATGGTTTAGAGAACAAAAATGGATAATGCCTGTACTTCTTCAAATTTGATTATAAAACTATTCTCTAGACATTTTAAAAATAATACTAGATTGGGAGCAAACAATATACATTTAACCATATTAGGAAATAGTGCAGTTAGTATAAAAATAAGTGCTAAAATCTGAACTCAACTAGTCCATCATAACACTAAAAGGCAACACTGTTTTCTTTTTATCTAAGGAAAATTACAATTTCACATTTTTTGAGAGTAAAGGAGGCATTCACATAGTCAGTGGAATATGTATACAGAACTGTTCATTTCACTTCTCCAGTTTTTATTCATTATAAACAAACCAAATCATACAAACTTATTTAAGAAACATGATGAGTTGTATTATAGTACCATCAGGCATATCACTTATTGTATTCATTTTATTAAGACATGCTTAGAAAAGAGTAATAAATTACAAAAAATTTTTTAACCTTGCCGGAAAGCCTAAAGAAACAATGCTAGGATCCAAATATATAGAACTATGCAAGAAAGAAGTGTTTCATTTATCATTGCTATTAACAGAAGAAATAATGTCAGATCATTTACCAAACAATGTCTAATTAATTAATTAACTAATATGAATATTTATCACTGAAATAAGTGTATCTGAGGGAAGTAATTGTTTAGTGTTACATTGACTTATAGGTCTGCGTTGGATTAATAGTAGACAGTCAAACTTGATGAGTCATGAAGAAAGGATATTTCAAGTAGCAGTCATTTGAACATTTGATATACTGATGAAACAAAACTGATAAAACTAGTTTGATGTTTCAATATCTGCTTTGCCAAATGTGTTTCTACTCTGGTAAACAAGGCACATATCAGCCTCATTTTCTCTGCTGTAGCATCCTGGTTTAATTAATTTTTTCTGTTGGTTCTCTTCAAGAAGATTATTACATTTCTCTGACAACCATTATTTTGTGAAAATACAATTAGACTTAAACTTTTCTGAGAGTATTTTATCAAATTTGATAGCTTAAATGAGAGACATTGTCCTTTGCAAATTCATATGTTTTCATTAGATTAAAAGACCTCCCATTAGAACTTTTCATTTAAATTTATATGAGATTTCTGGTGTGTAATTCCACACTTCGCAATATTCGATTTCTTCTGCAACATTATCTGAACACTGTTGCCTTTTTATTACATTTCATGTTACATTTCTATCCTTTGGTGCTCTTATGATGAAGGAGACGATAATTAAAACCACATAACTTTGGTTGATTTTTTTTCACAGGAAAAGAATAATCACTAATAGCTTCACTAAATCTTTAAATGCAGTTCTAATGAGATAAATTTCATTACTCAATTAGATGCTTGTTAGCATGATGAAATTTTTTTCTTTAACATCTGCAAATTAGAGTGATAATGTACAGAATAATACTATCAACCCTAACGGAAATAACAGCAGCAACTGTAATACTTTTTTTTTTTTTTTGCATTTTGATCAAAAACAACAAAAGATTTAGATTTCAACTTGAATCGGAATGTGTTAGCAAAAGAAGCACTGCCTCTCTGCTGAGGTTGGTTGTGGGGGAGACACATGGTAAGGGCTTTCTACCCAGAGAAATCCACCTTTAGGCTAGGCAATGTCAGTCTTGAAACACTGTCTGTGTGTCTATCACATCAAGATTAAACAGATCTGATGTACACCTGACTGGATTTTCTTTTAACCTTATCCTTGTGGTAGAAATGTTACAGTGGTTCTACCTGCTTGCTCTTTAAACTTGAAGTGAGGGAGTTGGCCATGCTCACCCCATCATGCTTTTGGGAGAAGATAAGACTCTCTTCTGCAACAGATCACAAAAGTTCTGCCAAGTGTTAAAATACAATTCACTGATACACTGAAATATGGCCTTGTGCTTTGAGGGCAAAATTGTCAAGCAGAAGTAACAAAATGAGAGCTGTTTAGAAATTCCCTGTATTTATTTCTGAAAAGCAGACAGATGTTTGCAATAAGTACAGAGCAATAGGACCACGATTTCAATAGATTCTTTCAAAGAATAAACTGCACCCTTCCCATTCCTGCAAATCCACAAGCATTTTCAGCCTACAATGACAAGACAAGAGATAATCTTAAAAAAATAGATAAGCAAGAGTCAGCTGCTTGAGCAGGCTGGTTGCTTTGAGAAGTTGAAAATAGAGATGGGACTTAACCCTTGAGAGTTGAACGTGGTCAGACATCATATTCCAGAACATAGGAAGTCAGTGATTTCCCACTGGAAATCCCTCTGATATCAGATTGTCAGCTATGAACTTTCTAGAATTAAGTACTTATGGCCAGCTCTTTCTCCTGGGAAGTAAGCAAAGACTTCCCTGACACCTATAGATATTCAATACAGCAGTCATTGGGACACGGCTGAGCTTTATCTTCAAGTCCAGGTGGAATAACTTAGAGAAGAAACATAAATCCAGGCTTCCTACAGTTCAGGAAGAAAAAATTCACAAAACAACAGTCTGGGGGGAATGAATAGTTTCATTAGTCCCTCTCCAAGCTACTATATTTTTAAAATAAATGCATATGCAAAAAACCCCACCCAAAACCCAACCAAAACCACCAAGACTAAAACCCACAACCCACCAAAGAATCTGATTTCCTAAATTCCAGGTGAGAGTTTGAAACACCAAGCCAAAAATCAATTATTTCTTTTATCTTTCTCTTTTTTTCCCAATTGATTTTTTAGATTCAATAGACTATGAAAAGGTTCCACCAGGGGATTGATGAGAAGTCTTCCTGAGTGTAGGGGAAACCCAGGGCTCTGGGCCATTCAGCAAGATCAGTGTTTGGTCAAATACATATGACAACTTACAGGTACCTACATAGGTGTCTGTGTGACTGTGTATCAGAAATGTACGTACTATAGGGATACGAGGCACTTCTGAGACAAGCTACTATCTGAGTGTGGAATATGAGGCTCAGCAACTTCTAGGCACTCTGTTAGACACGGTAAGTCACAATCAGACACTTAAATTTCTGTATGAACTTATCGCAGAGGGTTGGGATTTTTTAAAATATTTAAGTGAAATAGAAACACAGGTTTAATTCGCTTTCAATGGTAATTGTGCTCTGAAGTGACTTTTTTAAAACGTCATCTGATCAAAGCAACCAACTGACAGGAAAGGGAAAGGCAGCCCCTATTGCTCCTAAAGTGCTTGTGTACCTTCCCGTCTTGGGTTTGCGTGGCAAGGTTTTGGTAGCAGGGGGGTGGATACAGGGGTGGCTTCTGTGAGAAGCTCTGGAAGCTTCCCGCATGTCTGACAGACCCAACGCCAGACGGCTCCAAGATGGACCTGCTGCTGGCCAAGGCTGAGCCCATCAGCAACGGTGGTAGTGCCTCTGGGATAACAGAGTTAGGAAGGGGGAAAAGCTGCTGTGCAAGAGCAGTTGTGGTCAGAAAAGAGAGGAGTAAGAGTATGTGAGAGAAACAACTCTGCATACACCAAGGTCAGTGAACAAGGAGGGGGAGGAGCTGCTCCAGGCACCAGAACAGAGATTCCCTGCCAGCCCCTGGTGCAGCCCATGGTGAGGCCGGCTGCGGCAGGCCATGGATGTCCACACGGGAGCAGATCCCCACCTGCAGCCTGGGGAGGACCCCACACCGGAGCAGGAGGATGCCCAAAAGAGACTGGGATCCCGTGGGAAGCCCACACTGAAGTAGGTTCCTGGAAGGACCTGTGGACCAGTGGAGACAGAAGAGCCCACATTGAAGCAGGTTTGCTGGCAAGGTTGACCTTCTCGGGGATCCAGGCTGGAGTTCCTGAAGGACTGCACCTCATGGAAGGGACCCACACTAGACCCATGGGAAGAATCTGAGGAGTCCTCCCTCTGAGGAGGAAGGAGTGGCAGAGACAATGGGTGATGAACTGACCCCAACCCCCATTCCTCATCCCCCAGTGCCACTGCAGGGGAAGGAGGTAGAGAAAATCAAGAGTAAAGTTAAGCCTGGGCAAAAGGGAAGGGGGCGGGGGGTAAGATGTTTTTAAGATTTAGTTTTTCTTTCTCATTATCCTACTCTGGTTTGATTGGTAATAAATGAAACTAATTTCCCCAAGTCTGTTTTGCCCGTGACAGTAATGGGTGAGTGACCTCCCTGTCCTTATCTTGACCCTTGAACTTTTCGTTGTATTTTCTCTCCCCCGTCCAGCTGAGGAGGAGAGTGATAGAGGGGCTTTGTGGGCACCTGACATCTGTCATGGAGGCACATCAGTATTTGTTGCATAGAGCGCAAGTTCAAACAGAAGTGTTGGGGAGACCCTCCCACCAAGTCACAAGGTTCAGAGAGGGCCCTTTAACTTTCTAAACTCCTTCTCAGAGAGAAGTCTAGATGTGGCTGGATCCACTCCTAGTGATCACCGGTCAACAGTCAATGGTCAACAGTGACTAGATCAATGGTTTATGTCTAAAAGATTACATATATGCAATCAAACCAGGCAGATGGCAAACTCAAAAGGAGAATTTGTCTAACCTAACTTGAAAATTAGGATAAAAAAGGATAAAAAAGAAAAATGTGCCCTTAACCAAACTATCTTTACACTCTGACAAACATAAAACTACAGATTCAGGATACCATGTGGAACTCATTTACTTCACGGCTCAGGGGATCCCCAGACTCTGGAATGATAATCCAAAATGCGCAATGATTCACCTTTAAGATGAGGGCTCTCAACCTTGAGGAGTTTCTTTAGGCAACGTCTCAACCTAAGGGGAAAGTCCTCAACTGCAGACCCACTGCTCTGAGGAGGACCGACTCAATTCGGCCTCCCAGCAGGGCTCCATTTATACCCCAGGTTGAATCTGATCTGTGATTATATATGGTCAGTGGTCTAGAAACTTCTCTCAACCAAGGTGTTTCATTGGCTAAGGGTTCTGTCTGTCACCCAAGCAGTCCCACCTTTTCTGTCCCCCAACAGAAGGGTCCATCGGTGTAGATATTTCTGATGTTGTTGAGTAGCAGGGGGAGATGCACCTGCCACAGCGTCCAGCGAAGTTCAACCCACCACACTTCCAAATTGGAAGGACACTCATTTCATACTTGGGCTACGGCTTTGTGCACCAGAATCAGTTTACAAATAGACTTGAGAGATCCATCCCTCTTCAGGGTTCACTGAAGGCAGCTAATAAGCTCAGTAACCCTGAGATGATTGTACTTGCCCGATATCTTTTCCATATAGATAATGGCAGTGAAAAAAAAAAAAGTATGCCTTGTCAGGACAGACTGGGGGTATTTTTACCATGTGCAGCACTCACTTTGTAGAGGTGTAAATGATGGCACAAACTGCAAGGTTTTGAAGATACATAGACTATGTCTAAAATCCAAAGCCAGTATTAAAGAGACAGGACATAGTGAGGGATGGTAGCTGCTTAGGGGAGAACCTGAGAACCTGAAATAACAACATATATCTGATAATGACTAACACAGTCATTACAGTCCCGTACAGTAAAATCACCACTAATACTGGCTGTTTAGCTGCAGGTAAGGCTGAAATTTTCTAAGTTTTTTATCTCTTGTCTGTTCCAAATAAAATGTTTACAATAATACTGTTTCCTCTTCAGACCAACAGAAGGAAATTCTTGTCTCAAAGGTCTTTTATTTCTTTCATGACTGTATTACTCCAGAATCCTCTTCAGAGCATTTCTTTCTTCCTTTAAATGAATTTTTACTGCTGTTCTTGCAGAGCAGAATCAGTTGCCAGGAAGTGAACTTCTTTATTGTCATGATCGTGAACAACAACAGCACACAAATGGAGCTCTCCTGTATCTTCTTGGCCACTGCCACATGAGTGGAGGCAAGAAGGAAAAGGACATGACATGAATTCTGTCTGCACTAACTAGGACCAGTGTCCTGTATGTTAACAGGTGAATGCTTGTGCCCCATAAAGCTGCAACGCACTCTTGTGCATACGTAGCAGGTAGCTCTGATCTGTCTGAAAATGTATCTACAAAGTGGTTTATTGTTTTGCCTTTTTTTATTTTTACCTGCCCATTCCTCCTAAGGAAATGCCTATCAATTACTATCTGTTATTATCAAAATACGTTTTCTATTTATATTTTAGCTTATTAAATTACCTCTGTTGTATCCATTACTTCCAGTTAACTGAACTGATTTATACCCATCTCTTAAAATTGATCTTGTGGAATCATGTCACTGGTGAATTTAGAACATGTCGTTTAATTTGCACGAGGATTTCCAGGTTAAGTTATTTAAAAATCAACTGAATTTTTCCTTTACATTGAAATTCCTTGGATTCTGTAGTTTCTCCATTTCCTTTCACATGCTTTTTCGGTGTCCCTCCAGCATTTCTGGATTTTTTTTTTCTCATGTTTATGCTCTTTTTTGCAACATTTTGTCTTCAGCATTATTTTGTGGAGTCCATGTCTTTTATCTCACATTCATCACATTCCAGATCATGAGGCAGATCTGATATTTCACTGTTCTATCCATCAAAACATTCAGTTGCTTTGTTGCATCTGCTTTGCGTTTTGGACCTCACAGGACTAGCAGGTAAGAGGCAGCCCTGCACAAAATGCCCATAAAATGCTAAAGAAATCAAAGTAATTTCAACATTTGAAACTGTAGAAAGTTAGGTGGTTTTTTCTGTAGAATATAATATTTTTGTAACATGGAGGACTGTATATTTACTGAAATCCAGTATCCAGCCCAACAGTTGCAGTATTTCAAGCTCTGGACAGTGTTCCTTCAAATAGGAAATACCAGATATTTTGAGAAACTGCAAATTCCATGTCATATACAAGAAGTGATTTCCCATTACCAGATTCCCTGGAAGTACCTGGTACCAACAGAGACTAAACCAAGAAAGGGTCTGGAGACAGGCAAACATTCATATTCTTGAGATTGAATAGAAATGGAAACTTTTTTGGGGACTGTTCCATGTATTGTCTAAACTATATCGCTGGAAATCAAGAGAAGAGGTTTTACAGTTGTCACATGCTGTTTCTGGCCTGTTACTGTGTGGCACTCTGCTCCTGGGCAAGTGAATGAGGCAGTCTTGCTGGGAAAACCAGATGATTGGAAGCATGGTATGGTAGCAATTGGAGAACCACACTCTCAGAAGCTAGAAAATGTCCAGAAAATGCTGTTTCAGAAGCCAATAGGGTTTCTGAAAAACATACGTGAGAGTCTGGCATGGCAAGCGATTACCCTGCTTGTCAAATAACCAAAGTGTTACCAAAAGCATTGAGATAGATTTAGAATTCAAACAGAATTAGGCATTTAACCCCTGAAAATCTAATCTCTTGTCCCCACAAACAAGTAAAATATTCTAAGAAGTCGCCTATTGATCTAAGTAATTCTGAATTGTGTAGTTCTGCAGGCTTGTGCATAAGGGCAAACCTCCTGTGCTATACATACTCCCAGAGACTTTAAATTGATTTTAAACAGGTTGTCTGTATCCAGACAGATACGTACCCGTAGTGAAATGTTTACAGAATTAGGACTCTGACCAGCAGGAGTACAGGGAGTGACTTTTGGTCTGTCCAGGTGACTCAGGAGCATGGGCACTACTGAGCTTCTAAGTCTCCTTGACACTTCTGAAAATTCCTGCATTGCAAATGTATTTTCTGGGACTCGAGTGTACTGATTTAGTTAGTTCTTCTGAAGTGCTAAAGCCTGTTTTCCAGTTTCCCTTTGCCCCGACTGCAACATACCCCACTGTGGGCAGAGTAGAAAAGCAATCTGTTAGGGTTTGGGATAGAAGCACTCATACACACTCATTTTGTGTGCTCATCTTTTGATCTCTTAAAACCCTGAATGACTCATGAGAATGTGTTTATAGCTGAATAGCCCTGAAATGTTATGTCGCTGATGCAGATTGACCTCCATAAATAGCATGTCCTCTATACTAAGATCCATTTTCTCCACTCTCTACTGCTCCTTTGAGATGATTTTTAGTGTTGTTCCTAGCTCTGGGGATTTTTGTTGAGAGCCTGTTTGCAGAACACATACCGCACATACCTTTCAAGGCTCTCTGACTCTTATTACCGATATTACTTTTAAAAATGATTTAGTGAAGGCTACAGATGTGCTAAATGGTTTGGCAAAAGCAGGGAATGCCTCTGAAGAGGGGCACCCACCTGCTGACTCGTGAGTCAGTGCTTCTTTGGTTTTACAGTGCTGAATGTAAAATAAATAGCAGATGATGAGAAATGTTGTACACTGCAATAAAACACAATGCATGGTTCATGACAGAAAAGTAAATCACTGCTGCACATTTTGTTACAAAATGTTCACTCTACTATTCTGTTTCTCAAAAGGGTTCAAGTGAAAATGCAAAAAACTCCTTTTACAAAGCATTTTTATTTCAGATCACTCTTGCAATCCTCCAGTCTGTCTGTTCTCTCCCCCGGGAAGTAGCACCTTTTTTAAGTACTGAGTCACTCTGACCTGAAGTATTTGGCTGCTATTAAGTTTCTTTAAAAACAAGAGAAAGAGGGAGAGCGAGAGATTAAATATCAGCATCATAAGCTGCTGTTTAGAAGGAAACTAGCTAAACAAAACAGATTTGGCATAGACACAGTTCAGTGCCACAATCTGCACTAATGGGATGAGGTAAAGAAGGAAAAATAAAGGAGTGTTGTTTCATCCTCCTGTGGACTGTGGTTGTGCCCAATAGTGGGTTTCTTAATGTTTCTATTACATCCCACTATTTTTAGAAGTTAATAGCTTGGCTATAACAATTTGCTTCAGGCTGAAGCTTGGCGTACAAGGTCTCAGTCAGGAAGCACATTTAGTGAAATAGAAGATTACCCCTTTTAGAGCCTTTTTTTTTCTTTTCTGTCATACAATCTAAAAATAATCTCCATTTTGGAAGTTACATTTGGCATCTGATTTATCTATAATGTAATCCCATATCTTTTCTCACTGCATTTAACGAATGAAAAGCCCCATCAGAGAAAAAAAAAATTTTTTTTTTTGTTTTGGTTTTGTGTATCCATATGCGATTGGTGGCCACTGTATTCACCTTTTTCAGGATTTAAAACAATCTGTAGCTATTTGAAATTCAAGGAGATATAAGTAGAGTAGACATCCGTGTGTGTAAGCCATTGCAGGAGAAAAGATATAAGACTAGATGAACTGTGAGTCTAATCTAATGTTTCAGCTCTTATTTTTATCTGCTTCCTAGACCTTGATTGCTTAGGTACTTCTGCAATATCTACTTGAAAAGATACTTGCTAGTAAGACAAGGTGTTTTGTCTGAACAGAACGTGAAATTTAAACAGCGTGATACCTGTTAGTCTTCTGTAAATTTCTTTTTCTATATTTGGACTTATAGTAAATATAGCAGAATATATGGATGAAAGAAGGAGAGTTTTGGGAAAGAGACAAACACCCTGAATCTTTTAGAGGAATTCAGACAGTATTGTAAAAGTGATGCACTAGTAGTTACAGAAGTAGCACATACATATTTTAATGATCTAAAATACTGTAAATAACATTAGACATTTTGTGCTTGTTTAGAAGTTATTTCTGACTTTTGGAGGTACATTTGACTTTGTTTGCACTGTGGCTAAGCGAAAATTAATTTCCCAAGTTATATTATTGCTTTGCTGTGTAATACTTCTGGGGCTTTTCTGGACTGAAAAGCTGTAGTAAAGCTACGTTTACTCCTTTTTTTCACATGTCTCAGTTCATTTTAATTGCATAAAGTTGACATTCATTAGTTTTTTGTTAAAGCACAGATGAAAGAGTAAAATACAGGAAATTTACATGCAAATAGTGAAAGAGAAAACATGGCCTGTCCCCCAGTCTTGCAGTGGTGTCTGTGCAGCCCAGTGTTCTGGACACTGACCTGCTCTTAAGTGGGGCTATGTCTCTGTTGAGTGGTCTATCCATTTGATACAGCAGCATGATAATGTTCCTTTTCACTGTAGCATCTGCACCAATTCTTGATATAACCCAGCTAAAAAGATAGTATCAGGCAGTTGTTACAGACCGGAAAAACACTCAGTACTTCAAAAATTATCTTACACTTTTTCCACGCAATAGAATGCACTTTGTTATCAGCACCTTTTGTATCAACTCATTCCCTTTTGTGGAAGATTTTATTTCAGCATCTTTCTCTTTTTTTCCCATTATTTTCCACATTAGCATGTGAATGACTCAGCAATAGGAACAGCCTTTGTAGGAAGCTGAGTCACATGCAGGCCACATTTTCAGTGACAGGTACAGTGGTATAATTCAATGTACTTAGTAATTAGCCAATTTGTAGTAGTACTTGATTGAGTAACTTCTTTCATATTCTCTCTCCCCTACCCCAGCAGGGAATCCTGGTTGATCTTCTTCTCTCAGTCTTCTCCCAAACAGGGAGAGCCTATTGCTCATCCCTTCAAAGCTGACCCACTAGGTTACTGGCATGTAAACATATTACAAATGAAGGATGTTGTACAGGTGCTTTAGATGTTCCTGACAGCCCTCCTGAAAGCTATAATCATTGATCCTTTGTTCAATGGGGATTGGGAAGTGTCTGTGCTTTTCTCACACATTATCACCTCTAGAATAAGTACAATATTGTTGGAAATTACTTCAAACCACAAGTATCTTCAGTTTGATTGGGCAATGGCAAATTTGTGTTTCTGCTACAGATATCTTCTGACAAGTATTGAGGAAAGGAAGGAAAAAAAGCCTCAGTCAGTCTTTGCAATGGGAACATTTAATGAGCAGCTTTTAACAGGCATTTTAATTTTTTTCCAAATAATGCATACATCTGACCAGTAAGTTTGACTGAATTTTTATGTTTCATCCTCCTGTCATCTACCATATAAACAGTGTAGAATCAGCCTTGATAGAAATGTTGACATTTATTTTTAATTCTGTGCTCCCAAACTTTGTGACTGTCCCTGTTATGCAAAACAGATTTGAGGTAGAATGATAGATCCTAGGTGTTCCTCCCTCCCTCCCTCCCTTTGTTCGTTTGTTCGTTCCTTCCTTCTTTCCTTCCTTCCATCACTGTCTTCCCTTTCTTTCCTTTCATTTCTCTAAGCTTCAACACTTATCCTTTGAACTTGCAAGTTATTATATATCATATGCAGTTTAAAGTAACCTTCACTTTAAATTCCATGGCTTTTGTTGGTTAAGTCAGTATTTCAACAGTGTTATTAGAGTTTTCTTTGTGCGAATATTGTCAGTCAGACACTTAGCACAGGTAAGTATATCGAAGTTCTACTTGCAGCTTAGTGGTGAATGTCACCTATTAGGCCTTTGTAAAATCCTCACAACTGATCAGAAATTCCAGTGTATGGAAAAATTGTCTATTGTTAAGCATAGCTTTAATTAAAGCTATACTTTGTTTTCAATCCAATTTAGGAACAAATACAAAAAAAGAAAGATGTAAATTTTACAATGCCTGGCAATGTATCCAATTCTGAGCTCAACAAAGAAGCTTATATGCTGAAAATCTTGTAGGAACAAAGCATGTAAGATAAATAAAAACCTTCCAGTGCTTAATTCCAATCGTCTCCACAACAACTGGAGCTGCTGATAAGACACCTACTCAGAGTAATGATGCATAATGTGAAGAAGCAATAACCCAGACTGCATAAGTATGAAGGAATGTCATTCTTTTAAAGAAAAGTGTGGCAAACGTGAAGCTCTGTTAATGTTCTGAGCCATTTTCAAAGGTATTTTTGTGAACACGGCAAATTGCCAAGGTTTAGGTTTTTTTTCTAAATGTGATAGGGAGAACAAGAAACGTAACTAATATAAAAGTATCAAACATTTGTCCATGTACTATCATGTAAATATTTATGTACTGTCAGTTCATTATTAGTAGAGGTCGTAACAGGAATATAAATATTATAAAGTGTGTTTACAACAGATAAATCATAGGGGTGATGAAGTAATTTGCAACAGTAAAGCTCATTTTGGATAATTACAGAGCCCCAGAAGACTGTATTTATGTATTACAAAGGAAAGGGATGTTCAGAAGAAAACTGTTTTGGGTGCTAACATTCTGGGGAAGCTAGAGGCTGATCCTGCAGGGGACAAACTTAGGAACATATGCAAATACTAATGAAGGATTTTGTGACTAGAAGGGAGGGAAAAATCAGTGCG
Source organism: Cariama cristata (assembly GCF_000690535.1). Lineage (NCBI taxonomy): Eukaryota > Metazoa > Chordata > Aves > Cariamiformes > Cariamidae > Cariama > Cariama cristata. Next base: position 28,750 of record NW_009606625.1, on the reverse strand, counting down.
GTTTCAATTGCAAGGCTAACATTCGGTCCAATTTCATGGACATGAATTACTGTAACTATAGAAATAATGTAAGAAAATATATAGTTAAGATTATGCTGGCAATAAAGATACTAATGTTTTATTACACACAGAGTTCTATTTTGCATTTTATGTAGGGGTAAATTAGACTGCAACGTTGTTTATCCGTGTTTTATGAAGGCTATTTTCATATCCATATTAAAGCTTATTATTGCTCTTGCCTTCATTCTCCTCCCCATCCCCATCCCCACTTTATCTAGGCAAACTAAATACTTGACTCGGCACATCTTCTGCTGCATGCCTTAAATACAGTTGAAGTTCAGAACAACGCAAAGCAACCATTCTCTCCTCCATCCCAAAAAGGGCTAAGCAACAGAGCAATAAACTTTGGAAGGTTATACTATAACGAGATTAAAATGCGGTTCCCTGAGCTAGTGCTTAGCAGTAAATAATTGTGGTTCATGTCTTTTCCATGAATGTTTTAATGATAAGATTAATTTAAAGTGAAACATACACTCTTCCTTTCTATGACAAGGTAGTCAATGTTTATCTGGTAGGTGGTTGTTCAAGTAAAAAACTATGAGAAGGAATAAAATTATTTTCTGAACTGCAATGAAATAGCTTAAAATTAGAGTGAAATCTATCTCTTTTTTCTTCATGGTAGTAAGAGCTATCAAAGCTTTTGTTGTTTGTAGATATTTTTTTTTTCTGCTAGACCAGTTATTGGACCTTGACTGTCTTTGAAGGACCGTGTTACACCTAAAGATTTGGGTATTATACCTTTTGATCCTCTTTTTTTTCACAATCCCTGGTAAAAACTGATTTTTTTATTTTATTTGTCATCATAAATAAATAAATAAAGCATATTACATACAATAATAGGCAGCTAATTGATTCTGTCAAGGCAAGGGCTCAGGGTTCCAGCTCCCTGAATTAGGAGTTACAAAGCTTATGGACTTCTCCATACTGAGCACTCTTTTACACAGAGACCACATCTGTATAGCAGTATCTGTCCTTAAAACCCAGTATGTTAGAACAAGGCAAGATAGTTGTCTTCCCACATTTAAAACCCATTTTCCTGCCTAATCCAGCTCACTCAATTCCTCCCTACAGACCAGTCGGGCTCCCTCCTAATACAACTGAGAAGTGCACCTGCCGAGACTTGCATCTGTGGCTGACTGTGTATTATAGAATGAAGTCATGCCGTGCAAAACAAAACTGAAAGTTATTCCTGGACAGCCTGGGAAGCCTGCAGTCCATTAGGCTGCCTCCAGTGATCTTTCACTTGCTCTCTCCACACATACAATATCGTTTTGTACATGTGCTCCCTTTCGACTTGCCAATGCCAATGTTCATCATTTCCTTCCAGTTTAGTCTCCCTCGTGGCAGCATGATATGTTAAAACTCCTGCCATGGGGTAGGCCCGGAGAGACAACTTCAGATACTGAGAAACAGAAAATAGGACTTGACTTATTAACCAGATACAAGAATATTTTAAGTATTTTCTATTTCTAGTACTGTATCTTCTTTGTGATTCAAAGAATTAATTTAGATAGCATTTAACCAGATGGAGGATGAAAATTTTTTCTGAGAATATAGCAGGTTTAATAGATTTTTCCATTGTTATTTTTGTATAACCTTTTTATCAGTCTCTTTCTTTTCAACTGTCATCTTTTCTGCTTCTGTCTTCACCTTCCGGCTTTCAGTGGATTTTGCCATCATCCCAGTTTCAAGAGTTAACCCTTTAATCCTTACTATTGTTTAGCCAATGTGATATTTTTTATAGTAACCTTTTATGTACTAATCCTTATATACAGATATTTTTGTATGCTTGACTAATGAACATTTATTAAAATATAATTAAAGTGAATGTGCTGAAAATCTGTTACAAAAAGGAGAAGGGAGAAAGGCAGGAGGAAACTCAGCTTCTTCCTTATACCACTTTCATTGTACTGAAAGCTGTTACACGCTTAATCTTCTCAACTAGTAGTTCTATGCTTTTAAGAGGATTATATTATTAATAGTTTAATTATTCATTATGCAGTATTTTTCCAATTGTTAAAAAGGTTTTTGTCATTTGGTTTTTAAAAAATTATTTGAATGTTTTATTCTTCTTAATAGTCATGACTCATTCTGGTTTCACCTGTACTTTTGTGAAAAGCTACTTCAAGAAGGACACAAGAAGATGCCTGTAGCAGAAGCAGATAGATACCCTGCCAGTGTAGCGACTCAAACCACTGGGAGACTAGCACAATCAGACTGTACTCCAGACACTATGGTTTGATTACTGTCACTACCAGTTGAATCATTAATCATAACAGTGCTAGTGACAGCAAATTTCTTGACCTCATCATGAAAGGCAGGGAGGCCATCCACTGGAGCAATTCCTCCAGGCAAAAGAAAACTGTAGGGAGGATATCTTTTATTATCAAGTTTGTTGTCTTTTATCCACTAATTCTGTCTATAATCTTGGCAAAAATGTGAGGTCTTCAGGGAGGCAAGATATCGCATTTCTTCTGCTCCTGGGGAAACATCTTTTGTTTCTGATCACTGAAGTACACGTTCATTTTCTCACCCTTCTGCATCCCTTAGTATGTAGTAGTTTGGTGTCGGAAGCCAGAAAAGTATCTGCAGCTGTATATAACAATGGTGCACGTGGCTGTCATTCATTATATGGAGGTTGGTTGCATGGAAAATTACTATAGGTCTCCTGAGCAGCAAAGCGTATATTCCTTACAGAATGGTTATTCTTTAGCGGCTGAGGTATATTTACAATCTATTGCTGCTAAAGGATTTAACCCTGAAAACCCAGAGGGACTTCTAAAAACTGAAGATTACAAAGTAGAAAATGTCTAGGGTTTCTGTTCATTTTGCTGATGGAACTGACAGTGTTGCAATCCGCTTTCCAGTCCATGAAACGTGGTGGTTTTTTTTTTTAGTCTGTAATATCTATGCCATTCTACTGACAGCATCTGCTATTTGTTATGCTTTTTCATTTCCTCATGTAAAGCTCCCTCATTTTCTAAGTTATTTGAATACAACCAATCTTCAAAGAAATGATCTCAAGCAATCCCTGACAATTAAAGTCAATTTGATTCTCATTTTCCTTCAAGATTATTTGCAAAAACTGTTACTTTTGTCAACAGAGAATCATAAAAGTGCATTTTTACTTTTTTTTTTTCAGTATAAGCAAGGTCAAGTTGCAAGGAATTTCTATTCTGAGACTGGGAAAATGATTAAGAATGATAATATCTTTAATGAAAAGCTTCAAAGACATGATCAAATATAGTAACATAGTACTTGCAAGTCATATGAAAAATTTCAAAATATCTATGCAAAGAAATACTCACATGGGAGGATAATTAACATGGGTGTGTCAGAGAGGTCCCTTTATAGCTTCATTTCTTTTCTTTATTAATGACTTACCTGCCACACAAAGTAGGCAATGCAATATCATTGGATGATTAACTAGAAACACTTTCCAAGACCATAGAGAACCCTTCATTGGACTGAGTGTTTTCCACAATTTTCTAATTTATATACTGCACTGAGAGTTAATGGGTATTTAAATGGTTTTAAAAGCAGTTTGTAAAATAAAATTTTATAAGAAATAGCCATAATAAAACTGTAGTCATGAAACCTGCCTTTGCACACAGAAGTACGCCTCATTTGGACGGCAATATGTGAACAGCAGCTCTGATTCATACACCTGTAACTGTGTAGCAAGTGTCCATTAAATGGCAATGGTCATGACTTCTAGTCGTAGCAGAGGACCTTGAGCATATTAATCAAAGGCAATGTACGTAATATTATTCCTTTTTTTTTATTTACACAATTGGTACTAAATTATGACTAAATAATTAGTTAAATGCTCATTTAGGTGTGTCAACAGAGTTATTTGGTATTTTGAACACAGTATTTCAAGTACAGTATTTCAAATGCCAGCTCCAGGCAGGATTCCTTGATGCCAAGCAAGGAGCATCGTGGAACTGGATGTGAAGCTCTGAGACCTAATTTTCACTGTGTTTACTTAAAACATCAACATTGTACTTTATAGCTTACAATCCAAACTTCTGTGTTTCTTGTCTTTGTTGGAAAAACAGCCAAAGACTTTATTTTACTTTTTATCTATCTCATCTATATAATTCATACTTATATCTTCAATTGTTCAGATTTCCCCTGGAAATAGTGCATTCATGTTAGATTCATTTCGACTCTTGCTTAAAACCTAAATCCTATCATTTTTTTTACAGCTGCTGAGTCCCAGACTTCTTAAACACTGCATTGCCGTGACCAGTTTGGATTCTCACTTCTCCAATTCTGCACAATGCCAGTTTGTATCTTCGTATTTCAAAAAATTAAAATTTTCTTCTTTTGCTCCTGTCAGGGTTTGTTGGTCTTTGGTCTGTAATTGGATATTCAGTTAGTGCTTTATTTATCATTTTTCTTTCTGATTCTTCTCTTTTACTCTCTCACTCTTTCTGTTTTTGTTTTGTTTTCTTTTTCTTTCTCTTTTTTCTTTTTTTATATTTTCACACAGACAGGTCACAGCATTAACATATGTTCATGTAAAACTATTCAGCAAATGCCAATATTCATACAAGTAGGTCACAGTTAAATCTTGGCTAGTGCCAAGTTTTAGCACTCTGGAAACTTCTCATATAACTCACTGGAACACCTCCGTCTTAACCTCTGTTTCATTCACTTAAGTGATCCAGGCTTTACATTACAGAGAGTTTGTAAAGTGTACAGAAATGACAAGCAATTATGTATTTGCTCTTTCTGTTAATATACATGGAGACCAATTAAGCAGGCTTCGAAATAAAGTCCAATGAAAACTTTCCAACAGAAATAAAATAAAATAATAATGACAATAATCATTTTAAAAAGCAACATATACCCTACTTATCAACCTGGAGGAGGCATAGATGAAGTTATATTTTAGGGCGAATATCACTTAAAGTTTGGCAGTTTTGTCAGAAGTCTGCATTAATATTTTGGGGAAATCTGAAAAAAAAAATCTGGCCACAAATCCTCATAGACTTAATACACAAAAGTAAAAAAAAACAATTTAAAAAAATCAAGTGAATATAAATCTCTGAGATTTTTCACAAGTCTAATATATTTTCTAATTAATAAAATTTACTGGTGAATTAATCTTATGCACTAATACAAAATTCCTGAAAATATAAATGTATAGCAGGTTGGAAACACTACATCAGCTTTCTTGTTTCTAATTTCCAGCTTCCTTTGCAGTACCTTTGCAGGTGTATGTAGAGATATGAGGGATTAGGGAGAAGGCATAAATTATTGAATGGACAAAAGAGAAGGAGGAAAGGAGGCACTGAAATGTAACTGGAAAAAAAAAAATAGAAAATTGAACTATGACACTTACATGCTAGGGCAGAAACAATGCTTTTATGCATTCAACGGTTCTGTGATAATAGTGTGGGTTTTGTGCTACATGCTTAAGTGCACAAACTGAACAATCATGTTCCATAATACATTGTTTTATTTTCTATGTAAAATCCTCCTGTGTAACATACTTTAGACATGTAAATTTCCTAGCAATTATGCTCAAAACAATTTAGGACTAGATCACTAGATTGACATTTTGTTTAATTATGCCTATTAAAACACAAGCTTGTGGTATATTATTTTAATAAATTTTAGTAATAAATTAAATAATATGCTAGTCTTCCTACAAAGAAAAACCTCTTTTTGGTGGCAATTTACATCATAAACATTAGAAATCTACATCATTTGGGCCTATAATAATAATAATGGCAATATAAATTATATGACTATCATCTTCTTATCAAATATTTTACATCCTAATACCTGAAAAGGGTAAGAATTAGCAAAGTGTTATTTGTATCCTGGTTGCCACCAAGCACTATCCTAGAATAAAAAGGCAAAGTTTTGTCATTTTGTGAGTTAAGCCACTCATAAGTTCCAGAAGCAGATCTTTCTATGTATCTTTTCTATGCGTCCTGAAATACCCTATTGGGTTTCTGTCTGATCTGGAGTTTACCGATACGGCTTGCACTCTGTAACATGATCACAACGGCCTTTTCCAAACACCTTAAAAATTTTTAAAGACTCATCACCTGCTTTGTTTCATTTTCCCATCTCAGTCCAGTATTTTGCTTGGATTTGTGTATGATTTGATGTAGGTAAAATACCACAGGACGTAATCTAGAAGCAGCATAATTTGTGAAAACTCTTAAGGGCTTTTGGAAATGAGTCCCATAAATCTGAGATTATTCCTGAGGATTTTCTTCCTGAAATTATTTATTACAAGAGGCTATGTCTAAAATTATGAATGTCTCATGTATGTAAATTTTTTACTTTGACCTCAAATGGCTTTGTTCTGGAAGTATACATCTGCACTTTCTCACAAAATAGTGCTATACAAACAGTGATTGCTTCTCCCTTTTATCCAACAGCCCCGCAGGTATCCAAGACACTCATCTAAAAAGCAGATGACTCAAGTTCTGGCCCTTTCCTGGCTAGGAGATTCTGAGGATATGAACATCTCTCTTTTGCATACCTCTTATCACCAAGCTCATGAGGTTTTTGGGATAAGGTTCTTCTGACATCCTGCTTTTGAAGTTGTTCCACTTTGCACAGAGTAATTAAGGATTCATAGGTCTAGAGGAAGCAAGAGGGAGCAACTATATGGTGCTACATGGTAGGTTTAGTATGCTTAGAAAGTTGAAGCTCCAGTTTCTTCTCCAAATAACATTTCATTATACGGTTAGTTCTTTTGGACATTTCTGATCTTTAGGTTCCCTAATAAATTACACAGTTTAGAAAGCTTTAGTTTTTGTGTCATATCTATTGCTCTAGATAATAATAATTAAAAAAAAAAAAAAGGCATTTAGGGCATGATTTAACTCTTCAGCATTACATAGTAGGTAAATTAAAGAGGCAGACTGACTGGCTTAAGAGGGTTTCAAATCAGTACTTTTATTTATATCACAGAAAATGCATAGATTTAGCAAAAATATTACCTTGCCTTCATTTCAGTGCATCAGTTTTCTTGCCAGTCATCAGTGTTCATTGGATTGGGGTCTTACCTTCCAGGATGACTGAAAATCTTGAGATCATGCACTTCTAGTAAACCAGAGAATTCTTCATTCACTGCATATTTTCTTTAATTTTCATTGATTTTAAAACTATATTAGGTATTTCCCCTTCCCTCACATCCAGGTGACCAAAGTCTCACGTTCTATTTCCTACTGCCTACTAGGCAGAATATACAACTTTCATACCCTTTTCAAGCAGCTTCTCTTCATTCTTTCCCAATCCCATCCCATGCCATTCCACCCCATCACTTCCCATCCTGTCCCATCCCATAAATTTCTTTTCAGAGAAGAGCAAAATCTTCTCTCACTTTCAGTCAATTTTCAAAACACATTCCATGTGCAATAACTAATATTTTCTACTGTCTCTAATTTGGATGTATGCATAATAGTAACATTTTCAGCAAAGGTGAATACACCCAGGCACTTCATGATACAGTCTAAACCTGAAAATCTATCATGGGCAAATTCGCAAAGTTTTATGTATTCCCTCAGTCTTAATTCCAGTATAGGCAGTTCTAAATCCTACTTTCCCTAGTGCAAATGACTGAGGCTTTTAGGATCAAAACCTCTCCAGGAATAAATAAGCAATGATTATTTTTTTAACTTTTTATTTTGTCCTCCTAATTAGCAATCAGATTTTGAAATTTAATACTTTAAAAGAATGTCCTTTCACAGGGGGAGGACATATTTTTGTAAATAAACGCTTAAGTTCTGATATATCGAGCACAAAAATGCATTAGAATAGTAAGTTTTCCTTATAGTATACTCTGTTTGCTTGAGTCTACTTTTTTGTGTTCTTTATTTTGAGGGATCAACAAAATTAAAGTATCACTAAAACAAATCAGCATGCTTCTCCCTCTCCATTTCTATATCTTTTTAGTTTTAAAGATGAGGTCTAGGGAGGTTGGCAGTGTCACTGTGCAATCTACTTTGCAAAATCTGTGTTGTGATATATGACATGCAAGGGAGTAGGCAGCCAAAGATATAGAAAAAGATTGGGAAATTACTTTCTATATTGAACTGCGCTATGCAGTGAACACTGATTTTCTGTTATATCCTGCAGCTATCTTGTCATAATAATTTTTTTTGTAAGTCCTTTCCTTTTGTTTCTAGATTTTCCAAGACTTAGCAGCCTGTCTGAAAGAAATATTCTGAAACTCTGAAAATTCTTTAGTACAGTATGAATACCGATTAATTTTCTGATGTATTTTTAGTCATGTTCCATTAAATATGTAAAATGATGAGTTGCTAGTATTGGTGAGAGGGGGAAGTAGAATATAATTAATAGATGAAAGAATGCCCCTTCAAAATGTAGCTGCTATAAGTACACTTGGCTGATCATGAAATTTCTAATTCTGGCCCGCATATCTATATTTTAGATTGACTATACCCTGGGGCCTGAGAAGTGAGCTTCATTTACTGAAAAGTCACGGGAAGCCATGTTTATTGCCTCTGCAGGTAACTGCACTTTAAGCGTAATACCGAAAGACAAGAGAAAACAGAGACCAGTTTATGTTATTAGAGGCACACAGTAGCTTCCCAGAAAAGAAAAAAGAAAAAAAGAAAGAATATCACACGCATCAGATTCTGTCAAGATTTAAATATTTCTGCTTTAAATACATCAATCTAAGTTCTTCAGTGTTCCCAAAATACATGAGAATGGTGTAAGCAACCTCTTCTGTGGAAGGAAATGGAACGAGTGTAACTATGTAAGAAATTGTGTGAGCTTGTCTAGGCTGTAAGCATTTCAGCTTTATCTCTCGGACTCATATCAGTTCTTTAACCATACACATGGAAGGGCTTGTGTATTAAAACTGACTACAGTAATGAAATATTTGTTTATTCAATTTCAGAAAGGATACTTATCTCTCTGAGGTTGCAAGCAAAACGTTATGCTAACATATTTCATATACGTAGGCAGCAGCAAGGCAACTCTAGACTGTCTGCTCTCTTTTTGTCACATAATGTTCTTAGCGTCTAATAACATTGTGATAAAGAGGCTGTACTGTATCTATGTAGCCATGTTTATTGCCATATGGTAGTTCCCAAATTACATTGCACTCTGATGAGTAGAGGTTGGCCGAAATGGTCTGGCTGGCTCCCAGCATCGAGCAGTTGCTGACAGGGCTGGTGCACACTAATGGTGGCAATACAGCTGGTAATACAGCATTTTCATTGAGTTACCTTTACTACCAGCTATTATTTTCTACAGTTACAAAAGGACATTTCTTATTTGCTTTTATTATTAATTATTACATATCCCTAAGACACATCACCCATGCTTCTGCTAATAATACCTTCCCTGGGGTATAAATGTTAACTAATTAATCCATTAACTAATTAATTCAAATTCCTGATAAAGTTCATTCCAGGTGTGCTATTAAAAGCATCAGTTATATTAGTTACTCTAACCCTTTGAATTCTGGTTTTGTTGCTAGTCTTTCTGGGAGAAGTTGCATATATAAATTTTTGAATAAGATTGAGAGGGATGAGCCAGAATAACCTGCTAAACTTGGACCAGCACTCCAAATGATGTATATGTTTATTATGCTTCTTAACATCCTGACCTAAAATAAACAACGTGCCTCACCACAGTTTTTCTGACCATTTTGTAGACTTTACTGAGTCTTTTGTGACATGCCTGCTACTAAATTGCTGTGTCTTTATCTAAATAAACATAATCCAATCCTAACTTGATCTAATAATTTTATCAGCCCAGCCAAACAGTCCTGGTATGTTGATACGTTCACATTGCAGATTTTGGTGTGACATAAAGGCATCTAAGCAAGTTCTAAATAAATTATATAATGTACTAGAAGTAGTTTTCTTGTGGATCTGAAGGTTGCTTCATAGCCTAACCTGACTTCTTGGAAAAATGAATGAATTTACATTAATTCCTTGATATGTATGCAGTTGTAGTACAGTGCCATCAGTGATGTTGACATATCCTATATTACGACACATTTCTGTGCTCATAATAAACTCTAAAAATATGGGAGTAAAGCATATCTAAGTCTGTCAAAAGAAGCACTTGCATTTGGAATTATTGAATTGTACACAGAAAACCGTAATTGCATCTCTTCCTATTCTATTATATCTTGTTATCCCACAGTGGATTAGCACTAATATAATTCACAAAATGTTGCCAGAACTGAAAAACACTGGAAAAGTCAGAAAGCTTATATTAGTTCTTGAATTCACAAGGGAATCTTAGTCTGCTATTATACCTAGCACTTCATAAGCTTTTGTTTCTTAAGACTAAAACTGTAAAACATTCTGTGAAACAGAAATATGTTAAGATTTTATAGAAGTTGAAACTTATTTAATAGTGTTAATGGAGTGTTTTTATGTCTTAACTAAAGCTGTGTGAGTAACCGATTTTTTTAGCTGAACTGAAAATTCCAGAGAAAACCATGAGACAATCCTCTCTGTTCCTTGTAGAGCAAAATAAAAATCTGAAAAAATTATGTCACTCTGAACAAAATACTTCTGTTGGCTTAAATTAATTTTATTTTTTCTTATCATTGTCTATTTATTTTAAAAATATATTTAGTAATAATTGTAGATGAATAATTAAAAAGAAAATATAGAAACAAATATTGTGTAATAAAATATTTTTCTTTGTAAAAATACTTTCTTACATTTTCAAGGGTGAAACTATTAACCAAGCACTACTTAAATTCATAAAATATTTCTAAGTTCTTCCAGAAATATTTTTTTCACACAAAATACTTCCTACAAATACATGGTTTTATAAAATACTTATGATTATGACTAAATCTTCTTATTTATTATGTCCTATGCATGAAATTCAGCCCTTGGTTTCAGAAAGGTTTTCATTAGATGAAATAAAAACCTTCTTTTCAGTAAAATCAATGAAAAACTATGAAAAGTCCTGTTTTGTCTGTAGTGTTTTTTTCAACAATGTTCTGTCATAAACATTACCCTCCAAATCCTATGTTTTGTTTGTGTATCCTCTAGCTCTATCCATCCTCTTGACTCCCTCTTTGACACAAGTACCTGCTTCCACCCCTAGGATGCTATGTAACCTTCATTTGATCCTAATGCATTACATGTGAGTGTTAGAGAGAATGGGTATCTCTCGAAAAGATATCTAAAAGGAAGGCTCCTAGCCAGCTCTGATATGGTGCAGCTGTGACCTTGAGTCAGGCTGCTGGGAAAAGGGCTGTGTCTTGCTTTCTCTTTGTTCAGGAGCTGTGTTTAAACTGAGGTACTCAACCTCAGTCCTTGCCTGATGTGTTGTGCTTGGCCATGTACCTCACTGATCCTGGTTCTGGCCTGCTGATCCTGCTTTATGCCCTGGCCCCAGGTTTGTATCGTCACCATGGACTTGCCTGGCTGCTAGACTGTTGGCTGAACTGGGTTACTGTCTTGGGACTTGCTCTGCTCACCTTGCTCAGGGTCTATGTCCCTTGTCAACCAGGTCACTGCCCTGCTTACCTTGCTGCTGCTGCTCGTGGCTCCCAGCCCTCCTTCCCTGGCAGAGCAGCCTGCTCTTGTCTTTCCCTGACAGCAGGGCTCACTAAATGAGACTCTACTTCTGTAATGTTACTCTATTCCCTTAACATGGCTGTATCAAAAGACATAGTACTTTCCAGAAAAAAAAAACAAGTAGCAAAAAAGAAAATTGCAAATAAATTCCTCTTCAGGAGTAGAGCAACAGAGAGCTCTAGATAGCCACCTCGATGCATTCAAATGGCGAACCTTCCCATACTGATTAAGATGTCCTTTGCAGGAGTGAGAGACAGTTACTGTAAAGGGCCTATAGGTTGCAACCCTCGCTGATACATGTTGCTAAGGAGAATCGAAATACTGGTGGAAAATTACTTGGCATAATGAAAACATCACTTGATTATCATTCATTCAGTAATATTATTTTCATTAAGTAAATGGAGATTTCAAGAGCTTTCATGCCTCAGTCTCTCAGAAAAGAACATTGAAAAGCTGACCCTCAGCATGAATGTGAGCTAATAAAAGCTTTCCCAAATTGGAGGTAGGCAGTGGTGCCTACCAAGGTGATGTTTGTCACTGTTTGAATCGACCTTTCTGTGAAGCTTGAAAACCAATTCAGATGTGATTGCAAAAGCTGCCTTTTGGTAATATCCTATTTTATTGACAAAAGGGGATGGGGTCAACTCATTTTCATAGCAATCTGCTCGAAGAAATCCTTAACCACTCTATCATTTATAGTTGTTTTGCAATACAGCATATGAAAATATTACTGGGCTTAGAGTAGGCAATAAGAATGGGGAAAATTACAACTTTTTATTTATTTTTTTTAATAGCTGTTTTAAAAAAAGAAGTCTACCATTAATGAGCAAAAAAAGGTAAGCAACTTAATTTTTTCTCTGTCCATTAATCTATTCTAACTGAAATAGTTTCCTTTAAAAGCAAATAGTTCTTATTGAAACCTTTCACAAATGAAACAAATGGAAAAATAAAATAAAAAAGATATTAATGCAAAGCAAGGAAGTGGTTTTCAAAAGCAGACATATTTGAAAGGCTCCTTTTTTTGTAGAAGTCAGCAATGGCTAGTGACAACAGGTGATAAGTGATAGTCAAGAGACCTGGTCGCGGTTTTGGTTCACTACTTACAATTACGGTTTCAATGAATTTATTCTTTTATCTGATTTTGAATTATCCTAGTTCAAGTCACACTTTTCACTGATTAGTTATTGTTCATAATTGTTGAATGAATCATTTGCTTGGACAAATTCCTGCTTATCAATTGTTCCTGAACAGTTTACTACAAGTTATTTGTAATTTTCTCTCTGAGTTTCATGAATGGTTACCTATGTCACACAGCAATGTTTTTGAACCTTGATGGGATGAAATAAGCTTTCTGAACTACTGTGCCTGAAGAAAAAACCCTGCAGTTTTGATTCTTGTTATTAAGAGTGATAAGAGCAGATTGAGCATAGAGGATGACAGATAGAGGTAACATACAGGCACAGGATACTTTAGGGTATTTGAAATAATTTGGTGACTTCCCTTTGCCCAAAACAGGACATCCTCTTCTATGGATCTCAGATTTAGAAAACGTCTGATGAAACTCATAAGCAGATTTAGCAGCTGCTTTATAATAGTTCATTCATTTTTCATTTGTCATATTCAAACCCAGCAATTCACACCAAGCATATTTCTAATAAGACAGCTGAAGCTAGATGTGTGTTTTCCTCACCTGCATCATTCTGTAACTGGGATGAAACACCAGAGTGTTCAGGAAGCTGCTGTGTCATTTCTCCCTCTTAGAAACAGTAGATCCTTTTATATATCTGCTGAAGAAGGGCATGGATTGAATACTCTGCTTTTTACTTAGCGTCATGCTGTCACCAGCTATTGTCTATTCTTAGCAGCATAAATGTGCACAGTGGTCTTTGTCTCATACTGAACGTGTTAGTGCCAGGTGTCTTCCTTAGGGTTTTAGAGAACAACATGTTACTGCTCCGTTAAGTATTCCAAACTAAATAAAACCAAAAGGTCATCTATTCTGTCAATGCTTAGTTGTGTTCAGACAACCAGCAGAATTACCAGATGCATGTTTGGTCCTTGGTGTCTTCCAGGATACGGGACTCTCTTAAATTCTTTTGGTGGTATCACTTCATTCCATGACTTCTGGCTTCCGCTACTGCTGCTCATTATTTACTTTGGCCTCCTTTGCTTACATAGGAGCCTTCCTCCTTCCTTTTCCTTTACTCTGTTTTTGAAAGCACAGTACTTATATTGATATACTCTCCTGCACATTTGTGCCTGCACATATCTTTTCTACATTTTCAGGTTTTGTATTTAGAATAAAATCTTACTCTCTTTGATGCTTTCAAGAACAAGCCCAGCAACTATAAGCCAAACTAACAGACAAGTGTAATTTGCAAGCATATTTTGCAATTTTTCTTTTGCTGTATTTCGCTGATCCAGTGTAACTCCCTCAACAAACGGGTCATGAGGACTCCAGGGACTATCCTGCAGAAATGGAAGCCAGCTCTGTTCCAGAGTTTAAAAGTGCTTTACTCCTGCTGAGGATCCAGACATCTATTTTTAATTACCAGTTTTGTGATTACTTCTTCAATAATGCTCCTTCCAAAGAGAGTTATTTCATTAACACGATGTTAGCCAATTCAGCTATTTAAAAAAAACAAATGCACCCCCAAAATGTGGTTTTTTTAATTAAAGGGCAAAACCAGTAAAACAAGCAAATATTAATAAAAGATGGCAGTCTTGAAAAGGCAAAGAGGGAGATTAATACATGTATGTACTATTGCATAGGGAGAAACACTTTAAATAGAGCTGTGTGCAGAGTCAGACACAATGGAATATCCATTCTTGCAAATTGCACTCAGTAAATCTATCTAATCTATTTATTTATCCTCACATCATGCACATTTAGATCAGAGTTCTGCCAGCTGAGTTAATAATTCTTATCTGAAAGTAATTACGTTGGTCCATAAGTTTTCACCACTGTGTTGTTCCACATCATATCAAACTGTGTGATGTCTCATCACATTAGCATAAAATGCATTGTGGTGGTGCACAGCATGGTGTAGTGGCAGACTAGAAATGATGCAGCATTCCTAATGGTAGTGAACTAGTAAGTGTCACTGGTATTTAGAAACTTGTGCATACTGCAGTTTGATTACTCTTCAGAGAATTTGGTTTTTATCCTTTCCTTTACATTTAAAGGGCTTGAACTGGATGTTAACTTTTATGACCCAGATTTGGTGTTCCAGAGAAGCACTGTTAGAACCCCAAAAGACTTGAAACCTACCTTTTAGTTACAAAAATGTGTCAGTTCCGAATTTATTGACCATCTGTCAGACTTCACCCACTACTAGCTAGCTGTCATTGTTTGTTATTTGATGCGCTTCTATAATGACTCACTGCAGGGAGCTATCAGTATCTCCATCACAGTGATTAATGAGGTCACTGTCAATCCGCAAGCATCTCAGCCTATAATTATTTCTAGTTGCTATTAGCTAGTATGCCAGATGAAATGAAAGTTATGTGTTTATACATAATATTTGCCCCTAATAATAATATTCACCTGTTGTGAAGATATTTAGCGGATTGTTTTCAATTAGTATTTTTCTTTAATTTTATTTGAGAGGTCTCTTAAACCAGCCCCATTCAAAATCATCTTCTCAGGAGCGGTAAAAACAACTGTCACAACTGAGCTCCAGTACTCTTCTGTTTCTCTGTCCTGAAATGTCCACTGTATTCCATATGTGTATTTGGCACATGAATATTTTTTTTGTGTGTATATGATATTTTTGTAGATAAATAAAAGTTTGAAATTCTCTCATTATTACTACTGCTACTGTTGTAGTTTTAAGATAGTGGTCCTCGCCACAATCTGGAATGAGGATCCAGCAAGCAAGCAGAGGGTGGTAGGTTTTCCTGCCTTGAAAACCTGTGAAGTTTCCCTAAAATTTTTTTTTTTAGAATAGCAGTTCTTCAGGAGCCACATGAAGACTACAACTCCATTGTGCAATGTAGTGTACAAGAAGATACAATTCCCATCCTGAGGAATTTAAAATCAAAAGAGGCATGCTTTATTGTGTTAGGGACCAAAAGGAGGGATAAAATATTTTGAAAGAGTTAGAGAAGAAGGATTTTCTTGTCATTCAAGTATCGTAGTAAGAGGAGTATCAAGGCTTATCTCCAGCAAATTATTTACGGCTGTGCAAAATGTCTTTTTTGAACTGATAGATTTATTTTGGGTACTTTTTGTAGAAGCTAAGACAAAAACGGTCCAGATTCAGAAAGCAGTAGTGTGAGTTTCGTTCTTCTCCCTACCCAATGCACTTTTCATGTAGCACAGCAAAGAGGGGACTTATCCAACATAAGAGAACTGTCAGGTTCAAATCCTTTCTGTTCCTAAGTGATTTAGCACAATCCTCCTACAAGAGAATGACAAAAAGAACTTGTAAGATACTTCAGATCTTCTTTTTGTCACTTTAGTTTTGTGAGAATTATTGGAAAAGTTTGAGGAAAAACTCTAAATAATTTTGGCTGTCTTAATTTCCAAACTTGGTGGGCTCACCCAAGATTTGCCAACTTTTACTCTTATTTGGATCATTGACTCTATATTCTATATTCATAAAATAATTTCTGAGGATGAATGTATCGATATTTGTGATGCACTAAAATACTACGATGGCATAGACTATTTATATAAAGGGAGGCAATAATAATCTTATTGATGACATGCAGTGATGTTTTAATATTTTTTGTCAAGCTGACAGTTTTTCACAAATATTCTGATCATTAATTAGTCAGTGGAAAATGCTACCAAACAGAATTAAATTAATGCAAATTATGTGTTTTACCAGATAATTTTTCAGGTCTTAAAAATAAAATTCCTTTTCAATTGTTTCCTTTTATGATGACCATTATTTTCTGCTCTAATTTATTCTTTTTACCAGAATACTCTGCCATAGCTGTTAGTCATTGTTAGAGTAATCAACTTGTCTATTAAGATATGATAATCAAATTCCTTTCTTTTCTAAAGCCCAATCACAGGTCCACACTGAAATCCATGTCATTTTACTAGGGTTACAATTTCTTTTCTCACCACCAGGTCTGTCAGTTTGCCCTTTCTGCAGTGAAAAACCTTCACTGCACTGAATAAACTGTTTACCAAAGGAGTCCAGTGAGGCCTGGTGAGAAATCCCTGATAAGGCACAGGATACAGCAAGATTTCTGGGCAGAACTGAAAAAAAGGAGTGGAGATGTTTGCCTACAGACAATTCAGAGATGAAGATGGACAAAGCTGGAGAAAGAGCACACTTGCCCTGATGTGTGGAAGGAGCTTAGGGATAAGAAAAGGGTTAAGGTTAGGAAAGCAGCAGAAATCTTTTTCAGGGCTGAATTCAGAAGAAAAGAAGGAATGAAAGCTAAGGCAACAGTCTTATGTGCCGATTACTTGGTGTTGAAGAGCAAGGGATGTAGAGACCAAAGGGTATAGGAAAGTTGTTTAGTTGACAAGAAACTGACAGGGTACTGGCAACTATCAAGCCTTATGTGGGGAGGAGATGGTCATTGTGGGAAGCATCTGAGGAAGTCCTGCTCATATGTCTCCAGAGAAAAGTCTAAGAGTTTTAGTAGGCTGTATATTGTATATTGTATATCCAAACAGCTCTAGTAGGTTGTATACTCTCAACTTAATTAAAATAGTTTTAGAAGATAGTACATGTAATACTGAATCAGTCAAACACAAAGGCAAATTCCAATCTCAAGAGCTACTCATTTTCTTAATTATTTTTGTTTCACAGTCTGTTCGCTAGTTAAAAGCCATTTGTTTAGCTTCATAATACCACAGAATTGGCATTTTTGTTGTAAAGAATAAAGTTCTTGTTTCATCAAAAGCTTTACTGTGTAGAGCTCTAAGAAACTTGTACAATGTCTTTTCTCACATTAGCTATTCTATTTTTATTTTCCTTTCAGTTTGGTATTTTTTTCCACCATACAGCTTCGTCTCATGCAGATTGTCAGATTTTTCAGGAATCCTTATTTGTTTGAAACTTTTCAAGCATAAGGGTTATTTTTCTACTAACAGTTCTAAAAATATATCCCCGGAAGATACAACTTGTATGATGATAACCTAGGTTGCAAGAAGGGACACAAATGAATAACAGAAAACTAAAAAATTAAACTAACATTTCTTTCATGTGCGCAAATAGCTGGGAGTTCTTCCTTTATATGAGTTGTTGAATTTGAGTGGATTTAGTTATTTATTATGACAGGTTGTAATTAGTCAGATTCTTCTACTTGCTGGAATATAGAAAATGTTTGAACGAAAGGAAACTGCAGACCTTTGGCTGACCTAACCCACGGGTCTGTCTGGAGATATTAGTGAATTCAGTGTTTAAGCAAGCAACTATTTTCAGGAAAAATGTTGTAAAACATAATTTTGCTCTGACTGCTGTCCCTTTCGTTGCTTTATCTATGTCATTTAATTGCAGTCTAATTTTATGTTACAAGATTATTTGGAGTAGTGTTTGTTTTTTGGTTGTGTTTTTTTTTTTTTTTTTTAAAAATATTATGTATTTCTGCAATTCCTAGCACAAGAGGAACCTGAAATGGAGACTTACAGCTCTGCTATTATACAAATAATAACAACAGTTAACAGCCTTTTGCCTCTGAGGTATTAAGGCTACAAATTGAGCTGCGTTAATGACTAGTTAGTGTTTTCAGCATCTTCCTAGTGCACAAATCAAGTAAAAGGTAAATTTATTGGCTTTTTTTAATTTATCCTCCCCAAAGAGGAACATTTTGTACATTAGATCTCTTAATATTTTTCAGGAAAAAATTTAAAATTTTATTTTCAAATTTGAGAATGGATCACATTTAGCTTGAGAAATTTCCAGCTATGGGAACTTCTGATATCTTTTATCCGTATTGTGTGTAATTCATTGTTATGACAAACGATGTTCACGTAAAGACTATAATGAAACAATGAGATATAAACATTGTATCTGACATTCTCCATAGATGGAAACAGAGGGAGACATTCCATTATATATACCCAGTCATTATGGGGTCCATGTGATTTTAAACACGTAGTTTTTCCCATAAATGTTCTGCATTCCAGCAGGCCAGCTAACTTTTGAGGTTTGGGGCAATCAGAAAAAAGTGAAAGAAAAGTTAAAAAGACCAAGCTTGACTCAATTTGGTAAAGAGAATATAAAAGCAGAAAGCAGATTGAGAGGACGTAATGGGTCTGAATGTGGATACTTTTACATGCTTGAAATTTCTTTTTAAAATAATTTCAGTCCACTGTCTTCTTGACCATAACATGAAGATTTTTTTCCCGGATTTGAATATTATTAATGATTTTAGAAGAAATAAACTATGGAATTCTTTTAATATTCTTAATTAAATGTTATTTCGAAGTGAAAGAAAACTTTTTCTTCCTTGGATGCACTGTATGTTTCTTTTCCCTCTCTACCTCATTTCTTTCCATATCCTTCCTACTCTGGAAATTTGTTCTCAAAACAATGTTGCTCATCTTAACAGGTATGGCTCACATACTAAGGCAATACAGTCTGTAAAGATCAACTTTATATTAAAGGTTTCTCAAAAATAAAGAAGAAGCACTTAGGAAAAATAAAGAGTTTGTTTAAGCAGATGGATAGTCCTTGCTGACAGATCAGAAAACTTCTGGAGGATAACAATATTTTGGCTGAGGTTTCCAGTAAAACATTAGCTTGCTTTTGCTTTTCTGTATTCCAGATAAACTTAAATAATCTATGTTCTGCAAACAAATGGCTAATAAAATATTTTTACATTTAAGTACTAATTTCTAACCCACCTTTGAACTCCTTGTCAGGGAAAAATTGAACTCTCTCCAGGCTGCAGATCTGCTGTCATTTGGAAAGAGCAACAACATTCTCTTTCCCACTTCTTTCCTACACACCTTTTTAAATCCTGCCTAAAGTAATGTGTGTCTTTTCCTATCTGCCTGAGGGTTTGCTATAACTTTTCCTCAAATAAATAGATGTGATCGTTAAAGCAGGCTTTTTAAAAACATTCAGTGCTGCATTAAATATCAGTGGCAAAAGTCTCCTCAATTTCAGTGGACAGAGATTCAAACAAACTCTCATTCTTATTATTCATATGAACCTCCACTTTTGATTTTCTTATTACATATTTTTTCATGTTTACTGAGTTCCATGAGTTCTTCTGTTCTTGCTCTGGAGACATCATCCCTGACTAGAGTTTAAATTCATACCATCATTCTGATGTGCCTATCCATAGCACGGATTCAAGAAGTGTATGAAATACCACGTCTGGTACAGCTGTCATCCTGGTGATCCGTGTACTCTGTAGAAGTGTTGGAAACTGTTTGAACTGCCTAATTCTGAGCAGGATGATGAACCTGAATTTCCCATGTACTACAGTATTCAATCTACTAGGCTATAACAGTATATGTAGATACAAATTGACCTTCCTCTCTAAATAAAATTGGTAACATTTAACGAGCTGTCTGTTCTCCAAATGTTTGTGTGTTCTGGGAATACAGATTGGGTGGGGTCCCTGATAGGAATGAAGCATTTGTAATGAGACTGAGGCAGGAAATCCCAGAAAGGGGCAATTCTGAGATAAGAAGAAGCAAAACTGGGAGCTCCGATAGCTTTTCATTCAAACAGAAGAACATTTAATATCACTATCAGTAGCAGAATAGGGGTTTTGGACTGAAATCTTGATCTTTACCACAGTGTCTTGCTTATGTTCAGCCTTGCAATATTTTCTCTCCTCTTTTTCTCTGCTTCCAAATCCATTGAGATAATAGTGATTTACTGCTGCTCTAGCTCATAAAAATGCACTAAGAATCTGATCCAGGAAGTCAGTAGGATTTTTGCCACAATGAATCAGTATAACTCACATTGCATAAAATGAGCAGACATAAAGTGCATTTCAGGACATGATATGGCCTTGTACTGTCTCCTGTGATGGTGTAAGGAATTCCCTTGAAGAAAGCAACTAGAGACTTATTTTTACATTGTGGAGTGGAAATGAGGCACCTGGAAACTGTAATTTCTCCTTATGTTTCTATTGTTGTGTCTCCATGACTATTGATCTCCAGGAGGTCAGGATAAGGCCATATCCTTGCCCGAGTTATTCTTTTTGAAACTGTAACAACTAAGTCTGTGAATCTGTCTGCCTTTCGAATATCCCTCTTTGAGAACTACCATCTCAGCCTGCAGATTTTCAGGTTGCTCATTTCTCAGGTGTGTCATTCTGTATAAACTGTACCCCAGAAAGACATATGGAAAGGAGGAAGGAAAAGACAACTCAATACAGTATAAGGACAGATAATCAGTTAGAACTCACAAAATCAGGAGCAGATGTAGCCCAATTAAACTCAACAGTTCACAGGTGTTCATAGGAATGACTTTGACATAAAAGCACACTTCTCTTTAGTGCTCCTTAATTCTTTTTTTCTAGAGCTCTTTAAATTTTATATACTTCACCAAACGAAACTAGAAAAAGTAGATAGGCAATTGGAGATTAGTTGGATATAATTGACTTAAAATTCAACATGTTAATTGTTTGTTTGATTGTAGAATCATGGTGAGCCATACTTACTGAGGAGATGAAGGTTAAATGATACTACAGAATTTGTTCATATAATTTGGTTTGAACTCCTGGCAAAAGGAATCCACAATTAAAACTGATATATACAAGATTTGTAGGTTGTTAGAAAATGCTGGAACTCTAGTCCTAATTGGCTTCAACGTATATAATTCTTTCTCAGCAGCATGTGATGGAATTTGTCATTGTCTCACTACCTGGACACCGTGCTATCAGCCAGAAGCACAGCACATATGCCATTCATTCTTTTCAAGCTGGTGCTTTCCTGACTGTTGTTTTAGGAGTTTATTGAGAGGAATGGGGAGAGTGATAATGCACATATTTTTCATGAGTATCTGTTGTTATGGTATTAGCGTTAATCCTTTGACTTTCTGTCACATTGCAGAATGGAAAGGTTTTCTTTTGCCAAGGTACCATAACATGTGGAAGATAGAACTCCATCTAGTTTTCATATATTATATTGGGATGATTTTTTTTTCTGGAAATCATATAACACAGATTTTTGCCTTAGCATGACTCCTAAAATGATGGGTTCTTTCTTTTCTTGGTAAGTTAGACCTTACTAAAGTTCTTATTTGCAGATAGTATTTGCATTCAGGGCGAGTTGCACCTGCAAGTTCAAAGAACAGGCTGGAAAGTATGCATGACATTGCTATCTTGAACTACCTTTACAATGCAAACTTTATATTATTTGACTTTATTTAACCCACTCTTCAATGCCATTTTTCTTATGCCAGTGCACACTCTGCTTCTTAAGCAAATGAGCTCTGCCTGTTATAATTTGTCAATCTTCAGGATCAGATCTGATAGCATTTAGCTTTTGGCTTTCTGGATTTGGCAGAAAATTACATCTAGCCAACAGGCTAAAGCTTTTGCTGTGTTATTTGAGAACTAATGTAGCTATAATTCTTACATTATGTTGAGTCCCAGTATTTGACTTCCCTGTAGCAATTTCCACAGTAGTCTAATCTGGCAAGTGAAGATGCGCAAGCTACTTCAGCATCCCTGTGTTGTCATTTGCACTTCCTCTCTCTTTGTTTCATCTGTATTGATATGCTTTTTAGTGGTATGTCCTGTGAGTCTTTGTTCTTGTTGATTTCTTTGCACTGTATAACGAGAAGTTTTGTGGGTCTTCTGAAAACATAGGAGGAATTGCTGGAAGTTATTGGTAAAATAGCAGAGCTTGAGTAATTTAGTCTATAATCTCACTTCAAATATTGAGGTTACCCTTCAGAGCAAAAGCAGCATATAGCTTCTTGTTTATATCTCCAGCCACACTTACTGGCTTGGACTGAAAGCATTGTTAAACGCAAAAAGAGTTTTTTGTCTATGTACAAGGAGAGAGATATAGATGATTTTGCCAAATAAAATTTGTTAGTCCAGTTGTCTGGTTCTTTTTAATACTACTTTCCTCTAAAAATTTACTTTGTCTATGTTTACTTCGTCTTTTCTTAGGTAACTCCAGCCACCTTTTCTTCCACCTCCTAACAACTAACAACTGACATTACATCTACATGTCAGAACACCATTGAGAGCACTACTGACAGGATGTGGAGTTGTTCTCATATTCCAGAGAGATGGCTGTATGGATCACACCAATGGTCTGACAGTGAGCCACAGGAGGTGCTTTTAGAAGACTAAAATAACGTTGTAATTCTATGCCTATGTTCAGTGATTCAGGGGCTTCCTGAGTCAGTTTGGTGGCTTTACCTTGGCCAGCAACCATACACCCACCCAGCTGCTCTCTTACATTTCTCTCACATTTTCTCACTCCTCTCTCTCACACCTGCTGTGCAGCGTTTTTCACCTTTCTTAAATACATTTTCCCCAAGGCACCACCATCTCGGCTGAGGGGCGCGGCCGTGCCCTGCAGTGGGTTCCCTGGAGCCGGCTGGAACCTGCGAAACGGGGCAGCCCCGGCCTCTCCTCACAGGGACCGCCCTGCAGCCCCCCACTGCAGTATTCACTTCCTCCATGACATTCATGATTTTATCCCCCATTAACATTTATATCCCCCTCGACTGATGACTGTTCCAGGCAGAAAATAGCTATTTAACTCAATTTGTCCCAAGAAGAATGATTCTTTCTTCTCAAGGAAGATTTTATTTATCTTGTTGCCCTTTACTGTACCTTTTTCAGGACCCTGCTTTTGAGATGGGAGTGTGGCTATGCACATGGAGAGGGTGACTGGGTAGGAATTGGGGCGTATGGGTTCTCCAAGCAACATTTTAGGAGGCATTTCTTCTCTAGCTTTTTGCTTTGTTTTTGCCTATAGGCAACCTTTATTTATGGACTGGACAAGGAGTTAAGAGTTCTACTCTCTGCTTTACCAAGGTAAGGATATCACTTGACTTCTCCGTGTTACAGTTCTCACTATCTGCAGTGTAATAAACTATAACTTAATTATTAGGATAGCATAGAAACTAAATAAAATTTTATATTTGAAAAATAATTAAAATTTGAGGTTTATGGAGTAACATGTATTTTATATACATTAGTATTCCATGTTTTGAGGAGATCATGACAGCAGAGTGACTTTAACATTTAACATAGAAACATTTCTGAACCACAGGTATTTTTAAAAAAGGTAAAATCTATTTCCCAGCATGACATAATAATGAGTTTCTTATACTTTTTGAAATGTAAAGTAAAACAATTACTCAGTTAAGGAATTAAATTATTTAAATTGCAAGTGGAATTTGTTACTCTTTCAAGAAATTTTTAAAAATTAATAAAACATTACTTAAGTAAATTTAGTGCTTATATCTCAAATATAATGTAATAAATTCACATAAATGAATAAGTCATTATTTAATTTAAGTATTAAAACCAGATCATTTGCTAACGGCTGGTATAAGCCTGGAAAGCCTGTGGCTCTTTATGCAGTAGACATTGACTGGAGGATGAAACCAGTTTTATCAGTTGACTTCCCTGACTGGACTAGTGTGGTAAGAGCAGAGGGGCTAGTACCATCAAGACCTGCAGGACTCAGTGAAAAATGGAAGAGTTGATGGAACTGATGTATCTCACCAGTCTGCTTCATTGCACTTCGTATTTTAGACACAGCATTATCTTTGCCACAGAATTATCTGTGGTATATATTGTTTAAAATGAGTTCTGCTGGAGCAGTGGTTGCACTGCAGAGTGGAAACACACTGCATATCATATCAGAATACCCTTATACTGTTTGATAAACCTCTGCAATCCATCCACATCCCAGCTGCAAATTTGGCAGACCCCAGAAGCCTGCCCTCAGGCCAACCTGGGAGGCTGTAGCTGTGATTCCAGAATTGCAAAGGGTCATGCTTCCCAGATTAGCAGCCTCACTAGTGTGAGCTGCTTGGTGCAAAGCTGGAGACTTCTGCAAGCCAAAACAGCATTGTGATACATCATGAGCTCCAAGGCAGAATTTTGACTATCTGCTTTTCGAAAAATTCCCTTTCATGGAGCTTTTGATACATCTACTTCCACTCCCAAGTAGGTGATTTTCCAATTTGCTTTCTTGATCCCACTTTCCCTCTGTGATCTTCTCCCCTAAAATATTGGCTTGATGCACGGTTACAAATGCTTCATGCTTTCCTCCTTGTCCATAGCCCTAGATGTTCTCTCTGGGAGCCCCAGCTTGAGCTGTCAATCTTGGCTCTTCAGCCTTTTCAGAGCAGGCAAGGAGTCTGACCATTACAGGATTTTCAAGATGCAAAGGCTTTTGTGCATGGAAATCAAAGAATCACCAACTTAGTTCTAAATACTCTTAATTAAAACACTGTAATTAATGTAACCCCCCCCCCTTTTTTTTTTCCTAGAGCCCAGTATGTAGTCACTGAATAGCTGAGTTTTACAAGGAATGTTTAAATTATATTTAATACATAATGTTTTTTAAATTGCATTAATAAATACGATTTAGTAGGATGATATAATTTCTATGAAAAGCAATTGAGAGCTTCCAAAAATTGGTAATTAAACATGACTTAACTTATTCTGTCTGATGACATACAAACTGCCTATCACAAACCATAGCCACCTCCACACTGTTTTTGTGTTCCTGTCTACATTTAATTACATAAATGACTGCATTTTTAGTTCACCTTTCAAAATTCCCTATGTATCAAGGGTATGGTGTATTATACATGTCAAGTGATACAAGGTTTTTTTATCAAATCCAACAATAGTTGTTCATAATTACTTTTTAATCATGTAAATGACTTAATAGCATTAGACAACAGTAACTTTATCTCTTCCTACTGAAAGATACGTGATGAAAGAGAAACTATTCAAGTGACTTAGAACTTAAGGAGCTCTTGACTCCTACGTCTCCAAGGGCTGGGAGTTTTGCAATTCTGGTAAAGAAGTAATGTCAAAAGCTCATCAGTTCCTTGGAGACAGAGAGCCAGAAGGAAATTAGATTATTAATCTGTGGCTAGTAAGCTAGGTTTGACAAAAGCCTTCAGCTATGTTGCTTTCTCATTTCCATCTAGCTCCAAGTGAGCCTAGTTGTGCTTGATTCTCACCTTTTGGTTGTCAGTTGGCAGTGTTTGGTGAACTAGTCAGCAGTCTTTCCTTTAGAATGATTTTTTATTAGAACTGAGCAATCCACCAAAACTGCAATGTTTACTAAAACTCTTTTACTTTTATATAAAACTTACACCACCAAAACTAGTTACAATTCATTGGAAGCTTTAATATTGGGGCTGCTGGAGACCTCAGGCTGTCAAAGATCTCTGGCTGCAGGGCCATGTTGCTGTGCAGTGTACTCCACAGTACGGAAGCTGGAGAACTTGGAGAGCTACAGCTTGACACATCTCTCTGTGCTTTTATGTTCAGGCTTCTTTGATAGGGGACTTTCTTGACTTTTATGGCCTCCTAGGTCCAGTCTCCAAACCTCAGGAACACTTTTGGTCATACCCTAGGAAAATGGAGTAACCAATTGCTCTATTTTGTCTCACTACCAACATTTTGGACAGAAATATATTCTTTTTCTTTGCCTATGTATAACAGTGTTTCATCTGTGCAAGATGCTGATGTTTGTAATTAGCCTTTCAAATCAGGAAATCCTCTTCTGAATTTTTCAGTTTCCTCCAGCACAAATGTTTTGAATTTTTGTTACCTGTAATTGCCTGCGGTTGTCTTTGTTCAAGGAAGGATACAGTTGTTAGAAGTGTTGATTGAGTGTGTATTTCTACAGTTGCTTGACTGAAAAAATCAACAATTTGTTGGAACACATTATTATTTTTGAAATAATTTCATTAAGAAGTCAAAATGCTTCAGTTCAATTAAATTAAGAATTGTATTTGAAATAGATAAAGAAATATTTTTTAAAAATCAACTTTATTTTTATTTCAGTTTTTTTTATGGCTATGTCATGTAACACTAAGTCTCACTCTGAGCACATTATGAGTGATGGTTCGGGAAAAGGCCCCCAAAAATAAACATTGCTCCTGTGCTGGTGTCCTCTGGTGCCAGTGAATGTTTTTGCACTGCAGTTTTGGGAGTAGAAGTACTGAGAACAGTACCAAGAAAAGTGAGCAGTTGTGGACTGGTAGTACAACTTAGCACAATACTGTTGGAAATTCCAACAGAGCTGGTGGGGAAAAGGAATTACTTTGAGGGTCAGGTGTTTAGCATGGAACAATGTCAGCTTTTATTTTTGTACAATGCAAAGCCTTCACTTTACCTAAAGAAAAATATTGTTAGGATTGAAATGAAAAAATTTTAAATATATACATTTGACACCCTAACTCAAAATATATTTCAATGTTTTGTCTTTGTTTTTGTCTTATGACTGTATTTCAGAATCCCAGCATTTTGTACTAGATGGAAGTTCCATTTTTCAGAAGGAAATTGTTATTTCCTGTTTGTATTTCCCAGTCTACTGTATCTCATATATGACTTGAATGTTCTTTAAATCAGCTCAGCATATGGTGGCCAGCCACTCACTGTTTCATGATTGTTTAGTACTTAGTCAAACGATTGTGTAAAAAATTTATATATTTAACATATTTTTCTACTCTCTTTCTTCCTGAATGTGGAAAAAAAATCTAGAAGTGTGAAAACTGGAATCTCAACACCCCACAATTCAACCAACAAGCAAACAAATAGAGAATTAATAACTTTTTATTTTAAAATTTATTTGCATAAAAGTAATTGTTTCAGACAAACCTTGATGTGGGAAAGAAGAGGGACTACAGAGTAGTGCTGATGGCACTGATACACAATTAGTATTTATCTCAGAGAAGTTTTAGTTTTCCTACAGTGAATAAACTTAAGACACGTAACAAGGTACTCTTTCTGTGAAAATCTAGTCTTTTCTTGGCTTTCTGTTCTGCATTGAAATGGGAATGATGAGTTCCAAGTTCTCCAAATAAAGGCCTTGAAAAAATAATTTAGAAATTTTTATTCAAGTTGATTTGTATAGTCAGTAGATAACTCTCAAGATAGTTGGAATGATGGTCAGTGGGAGGTATCTGTCTCTCAACTTTGGTCCTAAAAAACCTTGAGTATGTAGTTGAGGGTACAGTTTCAGAGGTGCTATTTTTTTGACAGAAGACAGCTTCCCTCACCCTTCTTTCCACTGCCTTGGCAGCTTATTACTTTTCACGTACCATAGCTCACTACCTTTTCTGTTGATTATTTTTTATAGATATCTCTTTATTACACATCATTTGACTGACTTTGTTACAGTATGGCCTCTCAACCATGAATCTTGATAGTGCTAAGAATGTGCAAACTTTTGAGTGAAGATAGATACTATAGGTAGGGGTAACGAACAGTTTTGCTGCTGAAACTGTCCTGTGGAAAAATGGTACCCTGAGAACAACTACTTAATTTTCAGGCAGATAAAGCTCTGGGAAAGGAATCCTACCTAGCAGAGACAAACCCATGGTTTCTATTCTTCCTTACTGGGAATCATAATGAATGCTCACTATCCCATGGGAAAAAAAATGTGAAACAGTGAGGTGGGTAAACATAACTGATAAAACTGAGTCTTGCTGCACCACAGCTAGAAGAAATGTGAAGAACCTGTAAAGAAAAAATAGGAAGAGAGAACAGAATGAAGAGAGGAGAAGTGGAAGTAATCTTTATGTACACTGACTTTTCCCAAATAATTCTCCTTTTACTGTTTCTTCATTCTTGAAGGAAAACTTGACAGTAACATCTAGGGCCAGGATAAAAGACTGACTACTTATCCTGGTTTTGGCTGGGATAGAGCTAATTTTCTGCTTAGTAGCTGGAACAGTGTGTTCTGGATTTAGTGTGAGAATGTTGATAACACACTGATATTTTAGTTGTTGCTAAGCAGTGCTTACTCTAAGTCAAGGACTTACCAGTTTCCCATGCTCTACCAGCAAGCAGGTGAACAAGAAGTCGGGAGGAAACATAGTCAGGACAGCTGATCCAAACTAGCCAAAGGGATATTCCATACCACAGAACGTCATGCTCTGTATATAAACTTAAGGGAGATTGGCTGGGAGGCATCAATCACTGCTCAGGGATCGCTGTTTGGGTATCAGTCAGTGGGTGGTGAGCAATTG